>NC_135759.1:5393588-5415522 GCF_052425735.1 Oculina patagonica
AGGTCATGGTATTTTAATGACTGTCTTGTGTTTGGCAGCCAGCTGCAGCCCTGTGGCAGCTAGCTTGGCTTGTTACCGTGGTTGACTAGTCACTCCACCCAGATCCCTGGTCTAGCCAGGGGACCGCAGGGGAAGGGGAGGGTGGCTGTTGGTGAATTTCAAGACTTTTGTCAGTCGGCCGGGCACCTTTTGTTGAAACAAGTCAGATATACTTATTTACTTTCACATTTTTTTTTTTTTGTGTGTGTGTGTGTGTGTCCCTAATTAACAGCAAGGCTAACACGTTTAATAAAGGTTTTTTGTAGTTGTTGTTGTTGTTACCCTTAAAAGTATAATTATTTTCAGTGATCCCCTTTACAGACCATATTTTTTTGGCTGCCCCCCTTTAAAGCCATAATTTTTTTCGCCCCCACCCCACCCAAGCCAACTTTTTGGCTAAAGTGGATGTTTTGAGCATGCACAGAGTGCCTTTTTTTTTATTGTCATTCAATCAGATTTGATTTGATTTGTACCCACAATTTGAGTATAAGGTAACCATTGTTAAAATGAGGCAACCCTAAAACATGAAATCTGGAATTGGAATTCGGAAACGGGAATCTGGAAAACAAAAACGGAAAGAACAGAGAAAGCAAGTTCTTTAAATCCGAAATATTACGTTGCGTAGTTTGCTCCTGATAAAATTAAAGTACCCAATAAAATAAACGTGAATTCTAGATCTTAATTTTTGAAAAAGAATTCTCTGTTGACCGAAGTTCTTGCAGCTAGAGCAGCTAGAGGGCTGTGGTTATAGAATCTCAACAACTAAGTGCGTACTGGGAGAGCAATCGAAGTCTCATTTAGTGCACGGTCTCTTAAATTAAAAAAGATTTATTTCAGCTAACAATCGGCAAAATACCATTAAATCATGCATCTGGGATCAAGACCGTTCTATATTGCTATCAAATTTTTCAAACACAGCCGTCTCACATTTAACGAGATTATTTTGCACACAAAATGTTTTGACAGTCAAAAATGTATCAGTGTAGCAAATAACTAACAAATATTGATGTCACGTATCGCATTAAAAAAAGCTATACAAATGATTTACTTTACTCTCCTTTTCGTTAGATACGCTAGATTTGCTTGACCACATGTTGAAAATCATGCAGCTTCTACGCGATCCACCAGTCCACGTAAATGTTTAACGCACTGGACGTCAATGTTCTAAGAATGACCTGGTAGTAAATGATCACAAGACACCTCATAGTCAAATGCGCAAGAATCGCGTTCCGACCTGTGTGCTGGATAAATCACTATACAGTGGACTGCGTGGTTTTTGTTCAACCTTTTGACACTGGATAGTGATTCTATTTAGAGAAAGTTTCCAACGGCAACTTTTGAAAATCGTTTTCACGTCAAGCTCTTTCCAGAACAATGAAAAAAAAAAAACAGAAACTTCTTCCTTTATGATTTTATTCGTCGTAGCTGTAAGAGTGAATCATTTCTCTCGTCACTCATTCTGAATATTAAAACATTTTAAGCAAGTCAACGGATTCCCGATTCCGAATTCCCGATTCCGGATTCCGATTCCGAATTCCGGATTCCGGTATGAAGTAACCATGGTTGAAATATACCCAGAATTTGGGTATAAAATAACCATAGTTCAAATATACCCAGAATTTGGGTATAAAGTAACCATGGTTAAAATATACCCAGAATTTGGGTATAAAGTAACCATGGTTAAAATATACCCAGAATTTGGGTATAAAATAACCATGGTTGAAATATACCCAAAATTTGGGTATAAAATACACATGGTTAAATATACCCAGAATTTGGGTATAAAGTAACCATGGTTAAAATATACCCAGAATTTGGGTATAAAGTAACCATGGTTAAAATATACCCAGAATTTGGGTATTAAATAACCATGGTTGAAATATACCCAAAATTTGGGTATAAAATACACATGGTTAAATATACCCAGAATTTGGGTATAAAGTAACCATGGTTAAAATATACCCAGAATTTGGGTATAAAATAACCATGGTTGAAATATACCCAAAATTTGGGTATAAAATACACATGGTTAAATATACCCAGAATTTGGGTATAAAGTAACCATGGTTAAAATATACCAGAATTTGGGTATAAAATGACCATGGTTAAAATATACCCAGAATTTGGGTATAAAGTAACCATGGTTAAAATATACCCAGAATTTGGGTATAAAATAACCATGGTTAAAATATACCCAGAATTTGGGTATAAAATACCCATGGTTAAAATATACCCAGAATTTGGGTATAAAATAACAGTGGTTAAAATATACCCAGAATTTGGGTATATTAAGTAACCATGGTTTAAATATACCCAGAATTTGAGTATAAAATAACCATGGTTAAAATATACCCAGAATTTGGGTATAAAATAACCATGGTTAAAATATACCCAGAATTTGGGTATAAAGAAACCATGGTAAAAATATACCCAGATTTTGGGTATAAAATAACCATGGTTGAAATATACTCAGAATTTGGGTATAATGAAACCAAGGTTTAAATATGCCCATTAATTTGGGTATAAAGTAATCAAACGTTATATAATATAACCATGGTTAAAATATACCCAGAATTTGGGTATAAAATACCCATGGTTACAGTGCGGACACTCGAACCATGAACGCCACGGCTTTATTTTCACTTTATTTGTACTTTATTTTCACTTATTTTGTAGTTATTTTTGACATTTTTCCAGAACTAACCAATCACAGCCGCGAGTGGAACAACGGTTTTTCCGTATGATTGACAGCTTATCTCCACATGAATCTCTTGCACGCAAGCTATTTATAGCCCCATCGTGGGAAAACACGACTGTTGCTGTTAAATGAAGATGGCTACATCGAGACTCTTCCGAACTGAAACCTTCAGAGGTTCACTTATGGTTTAAGTATCGATCTTTAGGTCTTAAACTGGAACGTCTCTCGACATAATTCGGAAATACTAGAGGCCGGCTTAGGCCATGTTCGCTGTAGCCTATGTGAAATCCCCGGGTGCAATCCAAAGACATCGAAGCCTTCTTTCCGTCTACAGACTGTAAGCCGAAAACGCGTGAGTATTATATTGGAAGCCGGCATATGATTTGCCAGACTCATACTTTAAGTACTAAACTGTACTGAGTGATTTGTATAACTCATCTCTCTGATGATTTCCATTACAAAGCAGATTTAAACAGTATAAATCTAATCGTACGGTTACGTTGTGTACGAAATGTTGTTTGACGTTTACCGTCGAAATAAATATTAAATAGCTTGCGTTTCATTTGTTTCTTGTCCTTTATTGAATAAGGAAGAAATATTTCCGTCAGAAACCGCCATTATGATAGTTTCACTGGTTGAATATCCCGCTGTATATTGTAAGAAGCAGACCGCGGAAAATTCTGGATTAATGTACCGCCGTTGTTTAAAAACACGCGCCAGTTTGAAAATAATGTTGAAAAAATGTCTCGGCTGTTTCTTCGACTTGCAGCTGTGATTGGCTAGTTCTGGAAAAATGTAAAAAATTACTACAAAATAAGTGAAAATAAATAAAGCGAAAATAAAGTACAAATAAAGCGAAAATAAAGCCATGGCGTTCATGGTTCGAGTGCCCTTACTGTAAAATATACCCAGAATTTGGGTATAAAATAACCATGGTTAAAATATACCCAGAGTTTGGGTATAAAATAACCATGGTTAAAATATACCCAGAATTTGTATACGTAATTGGACTACATGCTGTCCAATTTGGAAATAATTTGATGAAAAAAATTCCGAGGGCAGCCAAAATTGGACGAGGCCGTAGGCCGAGTCCAATTTGGCTGTCAGAGGAATTTTTGAATCTAGTTATTTCCAAAATTGGACAAGCATGTAGTCCGGTTACATATTAATTATATAGACTATATAGCTTGACTTGTAGTCAGTCAATCCAGCAAAAACAATAAACTTATGTCCAGAATGGGAAAAGCATTCAACAATAGTAGGCATAACACAGCACATGCAACTCACTCAGAGCATTGTCTTCACAAATAAAACTTAAACAAAACAGTGCAATTTTATTCACCTGAGTTTGCGAAGCTTGCTACAAAGTGAGTGAAAACACTGCATCAATCAATGAAAGTCGTAAACAAAGTGTCCGAAGAGCTTAACAACTTCTTGAGTCTGACATACTCCTTTCCACTATATCGTTCGTACTTCATCGCCGTCTTTTCTTTTCGAATTTCAGCAAAAAACGACAAAGAATTGCATCTAGCTCATGCCTCATGGCGATGAATATCTGACAGATTTCTTGCTTCGCTTCGCTGCACTTACGTTCACCCAAGTTTTGTACTATTGGAGGTGTTTTGCTCTTGGTTTTTGCTTCTTAGTGTAGCTAGCTTCTCTTCTGACAACGTAGAAAATTTCTCTTTGTTGTTTCTATTGCTGAAAAGCTCAAAAGGAATAGAAAAACGTAGCAAACTTGCTCTATAAAATTCCGCCATTGTCGACTAAAACAGGACAAGTTTACAGGGCTGACGCTATGCTTTGTGCTAATTGGCTAATATCCGTCACATGTTGTTTTTTCTTCGATTTGATTGGCTGAGACGAAACTGTCCAATTTATCTTAAATTGGACAGATTGTGAATTTTACCTAAAAGTCCTAATTGAAACTATCCAAATTTAATTCCAAATTGGACAGTTCCCAGAAATTAAGGAAAAATAGCTGTGCTGAAAATATAGGATTTACTGACGGCTATATAATTAGGGTATAAAATAACCATGGTTAAAATATACCCAGAATTTAGGTATAAAGTAACCATGGTTGAAATATACCCAGAATTTGGGTATAAAATAACCATGGTTAAAATATACCCAGAGTTTGGGTATAAAATAACCATGGTTAAAATATACCCAGAATTTGGGTATAAAATAACCATGGTTAAAATATACCCAGAATTTGGGTATAAAGTAACCATGGTTGAAATATACCCAGAATTTGGGTATAAAATACCCATGGTTAAAAAATACCCAGAATTTGGGTATAAAATAACCATGGTTAAAATATACCCAGAATTGGGTATAAAGTAACCATGGTTAAAATATACCTAGAATTTGGGTATAAAGTAACTATGGTTAAAATATACCCAGAATTTGGGTATAAAATAACCATGGTTAAAATATACCCAGAATTTGGTTATAAAATAACCATGGTTAAAATATACCCAGAATTTGGGTATAAAATAACCATGGTTAAAATATACACAGAATGTGGGTATAAAATAACCATGGTTAAAATATACCTAGAATTTGGGTATAAAGTAACTGTGGTTAAAATATACCCAGAATTTGGGTATAAAATAACCATGGTTAAAATATACCCAGAATTTGGTTATAAAATGACCATGGTTAAAATATACCCATAATTTGGGTATAAAATAACCATGGTTAAAATATACCCAGAATGTGGGTATAAAATAACCATGGTTAAAATATACCCAGAATTTGGGTATAAAATAACCATGGTTGAAATATTGCCAGAATTTGAGTGTAAAATAACCATGGTTTAAATATACCCAGAATTTGGGTATAAAGTAACCATGGTTTAAATTTGCCCATAATTTGGGTATAAAGTAATCAAGCGTTATATAAAATAACCATGGTTAAAATATACCCAGAATTTGGGTATAAAATAACCATGGTTGAAATATACCCAGAATTTGGGTATAAAATACCCATGGTTAAAATATAACCAGAATTTGGGTATAAAGTAACCACGGTTTAAAATATACCTAGAATTTGGGTATAAAATAACCATGGTTAAAATATACCCAGAATTTGGTTATAAAATAACCATGGTTAAAATATACCCAGAATGTGGGTATAAAATAACCATGGTTAAAATATACCCAGAATTTGAGTATAAAATAACCATGGTTGAAATATACCCAGAATTTGGGTATAAAGTAACCATGGTTAAAATATACCCAGAATTTAGGTATAAAATAACCATGGTTGTCGCATACCCAGAATTTGGATATAAAATAACCATGGTTAAAATATACCCAGAATATGCCCATTAATTTGGGTATAAAGTAATCAAACGTTATATAAAATAATAATGGTTAAAATATACCCAGAATTTAGGTATAAAATACCCATGGTTAAAATATACCCAGAATTTAGGTATAAAGTAACCGTGGTTAAAATATACTTAAAATTTAGGTATAAAATAACCATGGTTGTCGCATACCCAGTATTTGGATATAAAATAACCATGGTTAAAATATACCCAGAATTTTGGTATAAAGAAACCATGGTTAAAATATATCTAGAGTTTGGGTATCAAGTAACCATGGTTGTAATATACAGAGAATTTGGGTATACACTAACCATGGTTAAAATATACACAGAATTTGGGTATAAAGTAACCATGTTTAAAATATACCCATAATTTGTGTATAAAGTAACCATGGTTTAAATATGGCCATAATTTGGGTATAAAGAAACCATGGTTAAAAATAACCCTTAATTAATCGGGCGCGGCCGACTCATGTTTGACGCGTTAGTCGTGGTGGTCGATAGTCTCCTGTTTTCCAAAAACGAGGAAGATAGTCTGGGCCTGCTGCAAAACGGGTCACGAAAATCGCAATCGGTTCCATTTCAGTTTTGACAGTAAATTGTTGCAGGCACGATCAGTCGACTTTTGGGCTAATCTGCAGTCAGGCCGTCTTCTTTATTAGGGACTTTAAGATACCTGGACGGCTGACCTCGAGGACGGCTGACCGGAAGTAATTTTTCGCGTGTAGCCTATATTGCGCATGCCCGCTCCACGCACATTGCCGTCCAGCTCCGTCCAGCTGTTGTCGAGGACGTGAGAAGTAGAGTTTTGCCGTCCACCAGTGAACGGGAGTGCTTTTTGTATGATTTTGTTTAAAAATCTCATTAGTTTTTAATTCTGTTACTTTGTTAGGTGGTCCTTTATGGTATTCTTGGTTTGGTACTGATAAAAAGTTAAGAAGTCAAGTTTTATTTGCGGCTGCGAATATATTTGCTGTGCTTTGCATAAACGCTGATGGCGAAGCCACGTGCGTGAAATTATGAACTTTCTTGCTTGTGTTTCTACAAAAATTTCACTTGGAATTTGTACCCTGTGAAGGAAAATAGTGCTTTCTGGTCCCAGACTTTGGGCTAGAAGCGCCACATTTTTTTCTTGGCATGTTTTGGGCTAAGGAATTATTGATCCACTAACGAAGCCGTCCTCCGTTCACACACGCCGGCTCTTAACGTTGAAAGTTCCCGCCAAGAACGTCGACATCGGCCCAGTCCTCCTCGCGAAATTCTACCGTCCTCGAGGTCAGCCGTCCAGGTATCTTAAAGTCCCTTTTGCCTCATTTTGACGGGATTTAAGATTTTCAAAGACTGCCGGTAAACGGCTGTATCTTGACTGTCTCTATTAAACGATCTTGCTATAGTTTTGAAGGCTCTAAAATTTCAACATGAACAAGTGATTTTCTTTGATAGTATGGTAGCGGGCAGACGTCGGTTCGTTCTGAGTTTGTCAATACAAAAGTTACTTGGTATGGCAGACTAAAAATAAGGCAAATTCCACGTATGCTTGAATTGCTTGGTACACGGATTAGTACGTCTACTAGAAAAATACCAAGAATAGAATACTTAACCGGGCAGGAAATGTATACAAACATTGAATGGAAAATGCTGAAAATAGCATTTCCAAGTATCTATATTTCAATTTTTCTGATGGGGGCATGCCCCTCCAGGGGGCTCGCACTTTTGGCACTCGAAAAGTACCCTGTCGCCTACTTTCCAAGAGAGGACGTCTACATGAAAACTTATTGAAAGCCACGATTTGTGAACGATTTAACGTTTCGTTATTATATAACATGTTATATACAGGTAGGGTGAAAAGCTAAGGAGAGGGAAATGGAGAGAAAATTAAATCTATGCTTGGTTATATCACGCAACCTTTGAATTATGTTGTTTTCTCACAAGAATAAAACTTAAGGTGGGGTTCTACCTGAATTTGAATGAAATTTTAAGAGGCTTAAAGAAGGGATTGAAGAAAAAAATGGAATCATCATCATCAGACAGTTGACCCCCATGCAAGAGCACTCTAGGTTGTCAGGGAACTGTTTGGTGTCCGTCAGCCAATTTTTAACTTCAAATTCTAATTTTAAAATCACATTAAATTTTCAATACTTCTTATTTGTCGAAACTTTACTAATCCTTTGAGACAAACTATCGCCTGCCAAACATCCCCAAAAAATCACCCAAAAATTTACAAAATACATAGATACATGGGATGAGTGAAGCTTTTTTGGTTTCCTTGAAACACGAACGAGATATTTCCGTTTAAGGTGGCTGATAATGGATTTCAGTGTTTTTCAGCCCTTATACTTTGGGTCAATTCCTATTACAGTAATGGTATGAAACAATCGTTCAATCATTGGTCAAGAAGTTGTGATCATTTTCTTGACAATAGTAGTTACCCGCTAAAGAGATGTAGTACCGTCCCATTCCAGTGTAATGGCTTGAAAATACCGAAAAGCGTACGGCCTTCAGGTGAAACCCCGCATTAAAGTATTGCGAAAAGACTGCACTTTGCTAATAAAAACGTTATATTTTCTAGTCGTCTAGCTCAATCGTTTATTTGTATTGTGCGAAATCTATTAATAAATTGAGACCATTATGTCATTACGCGATAATGCAATCTTGACAACATTTTAGATATTATGTTATGCACACTAATACGGCTCATGCAAACCGTGTGACTTACGCAAACCTCAGACTGTAACTGGTCATGGTCAATTGCAAGTTTTGCTTTACTGAACCCTACAATTCAAGTCAAAGCGGATAGTTAATTTTTATTTACTCACCGCCAGATTTTAAGCTTCTCAAGCTTCTTGTATTATTATTCATTTTCAGGCACGAATACTGATTTGCCCTTTCACCGTAGTGCCACCAGTCTAAAAATCAATTTGGTTGAGTTTATCAAGCGATTTCTGACACATGCATTTCAAAAACAAGACCTAGATCCAGTAACAAACAAGTCAAGCAGTTTCTTTTTGGTCATTTTCATTAAGGTTTTTTTTTATCAGTAAGCATAAATACAGGTGTTTTATTTGGTTCTCATATGATCGCCTGATCCTTTCTATCGCATCGATCGTTTGCAAATACTGAGACGATCGTTGGCGATCGAAGCGATTGAAAGCGATCAGGGGGTTTTCATATGATCGCCCCGATCGTCTGGTATATGCAAAGTGCCCTGTCAAAGCCTAGGTCCGAAACAAATCTTTCGGCGCCAAACTCAACATAATGAAACGAATTACAAAACAACTCGTGCGTGCGTTCGAATAAAATTAATATTCATGAAAGTAAAAAATATGAATGGTTAATCAAACAAGATAATAACTCATGATCTTTTCTTTGTTCCTTCATATGAATATTCGATTTTATTCCGATCGACGCACGTGTGTTTTTCAAAACTCCGATATCGCTTATTGCAGCCTTCCATGCAAGAGCAAACCTCGTGGCCTCCTATCTTCTCGGTATTGCCGTTTAACGGCAAAGGAGGGATAGGGAAGCCAAACGGAAACGTAGTTCTGGGTAATGTTGATGCACCATGGGACAGTTTGGATCATCTCCCTCTGTGAAAGTAGTTCTCACATAATTGTTTGCGATCGCCGCGGTCTGCTGCCGATCGCCTGGATAAAACACGGGTGATCGAAGCGATCGTGATCGCCCCAATCGTCGCAGACGTTAGCACCGGATCGTCTCACTCTGTGATGTTCTCATGTTATCGCGCCGATCGCAAACAAACTTTTTGAAGTGACAGAGGCGATAGAAACGATCGGGGCGATTTCATGAGAACCAGGCTTTAAATACACCGACGACAGCACTTAAAAAAAAAGAAAAATATGCTATTCTAAGAAGTTTCAATGTGTTTGGTTTAAAGAATGCACTAGATCCGGTTTCATACAAGTCAAGCTTGTTTAATTCTGGTCCATTACATTTAGGTGTTTTATGTCTCTTTATCATAAATAAATAGATGAAATGCATGGGTGAATGGATTACCCTGTAGCCTTAGCCAATCACAGACAGGAGTACATACAAAATATGGCTTAGTGGAAAAATATTCCTCAACGTGGCCGCTCTTATTTGTTCCGCACCCGACATGCGGCGGATTATTAAAAGAAAACGGTGGCTCGTCATTTGTATCTGTTTGGTCCTTCTTGGACTTTTTAATGCGAACATGGACCTTGATCCAGTTTTCAAACAATCTATTCACCGCTTCCTATTTGGACATGAAATTATCCGAGGGCATAGGCGTACGAGGCGGGGGGCGAGGGGGGCTGCAGCCCCCCCAGTGCCGAAATTTTTCGGGCAAAATGCTTAGAATTCGGGCAACAAGCCTAGGAAAAAAAATGGAAAATAAGCCGACAAATCTCAACAGTATGTTCAAAACGAGTTACATCAACGAAAAAGTATTGGAAATATACTGAACTTTGTGGTTCAAAAGTCATCTGCTTTTGTTTCCTCTCGATTTTTCTCGCAAATTCGCAAATTCTGCCTGACCCCTCAGTTTGTTTTAGTTACAATCATTTTGAAGTGAGTGGGAAATTGGCGAGGGCGACCAGAAGTTAGGATTTTCAATAGCCTGAGCGTTTGCGCGCGATGGATCCAGTGTAAGACCTTGAAACAAAGTTGTTACAAATTCGATGAAGCTAATGCTTTTGATGTAAAGTCTAAGGACTAGCTCAAAACTTTCGACGAAATGTTTTAACTCATTTACTCCTGAATGTCTCACACGCCTTTGTATATCTTTCAAGTGGAGGAAAAACAATGTCAATTGGCTCCCCAAAAATACCTTAATTTTTTTTAACTAGAGTGAATAAATAAAATATTTCCGAAGAAAAATGATTCAGTGCATTGACATATTCTGGCAATGCCACGAAATTAATTAAAAAACTATCGTTTCCCTTAAGCAAGTAGGCAAAGTTTGTACACAATTATTTCAATGAACGTTTTGTTGTCCGTTTTATATGCCTCTTAATTCGGCTTTAAACGCATGTCATTTTTTTTTTTCGGGCAGTAAGGTCTCCGCCCCCCTAGGTCTGAAGGTGCCCGTACGCCTATGTCCGAGGGCATGTTCTCAGTAAAGAGTCCTCGAGGAATACATTTTGCAAGGAACCGCTGCCGTTCGCTGGAGATATGTGTCCTAAACTTTACACTGAACTAAGTTCTTGCGACGTTGACAAAAATGGATTTTCCTGCCCTGATATTCGTCGTAATGGAAATACAACACTTCGCCAAGCTCAACTGGTTTTGACACGCATGCTGCGAATCTTCGACCTCATAGCACGAAAGTACAACATGCCTTATTGGATCAGATCAGGGACCCTCATAGGAGCCATTAGGCACAATGGGTTTATACCATGGGACGAGGATATTGACATTGCAATACCAATGATGTATTACGTCGACTTCTTTAGAATCTTAAACATGGACTTACCCGGCGATATGTTCTTTCAAACATCCGTTACCGACGTGTACTACGAAGACCTGCCCAGCAACAAAACCGCACTCAGCGACAAAATAATTGCGCCTTATCGCTTTATTGGTGGACTGCGGCCCCAAGTGAGAGATAGATCCAGTTGCTATAAATTCTGTTTTCAGTCGGGATGCAAGAGGCACGATGGGCTCAAGCTAGATATAGTTATCAGCGACGCTATTCCTTGGGGAATATTTCCATTGAGGGAAATGGCCTTTGAACGGTTCAACGTTCTGGTTCCGAATAACTGGGACAACGTATTATCAGAAGAAAATCCGCAATTCTGAGAGTTGCCGAGATACGAAGACAGAATACCGAAGAATATAAATATTGATCCTATGCATGGCTGCGAAGAATTGGACATAAACAGCTAGCCGAAGGAATTCCCGGACAATTCCAAACACTACTTTCCTATAAGGACTATCTTAATTAATTCGCGGGAACTTAATTTTGCGAAAATGGAACGGGAATATTTCGCGGGACTTAATTTTTGCAGTTTGACTAAAAATACGTAATTAACATAAAAAATACAATAGAAAACGTTTGAAATAAATTTTCACGGGTCTTTAATTTTTTTAAAAAAATCGCGAACTTTGCGAAAAGTAAGTCCGCGAAAATAAGTAACAATAAGATATAACGAATTTTACTTATTTTTTTGATGGGACATCAACATTGTGTCCCCTAGTTGACGATTACGTTATTCTCATCTTTGTTTAGGCAAAAAATACTAAATTGCTGATAATTTAATTCAAAGTTCGCTTTTTCAATAGAACAATGAATTTGGTCAATTTGTATAACAACAGCCCCAAAAACTATTGTCGTAGCTTATCAGGGTCTCAAAGGGGTTTAGGACTCCAGGGCTCCAAGACGAAAATGTCAGGGCTCTAGGGGTCCACATCATCTGCTTTCGGGCTCCGGGCTGGGCTCCGGGCTCCACTATGCATGCACTTAAAATTATTTTGCAACGCAAAATCGAGTCGACAAATTAAAACGTCCGCAATTCCGACCAGTTTTCACGAGTATTTTTAAACCCAAGAAGCCAGTTCTCATGTCTCCAACTATTAAAAAGTGGATTAAATATTTACTGAACTTGAATATCACTAAGGCCATGGAGCGGATCAGATTTCTATTCTCTATGTGACCGAAACTCGAGGTATCATCTTGACATCTTTCACGTGGCGTCAGGGGTTTGGTCAAAGCTAAGATGAAGTTCGCCTTGCTGTTGTTTCCGTTAAATCCGAGATGAGTCCATCAAGCGGGTTACAAGAAGCTGATCTGCTTGATGCAACCGTCTGTTTTTATATAAAACTGGGGGCAACACCAACAACAACAACAACACTTTATTTACCCACGCGACACCTAGGAGCGCAAGCGCTCGTTAAAACGTGTGCGTGAGAAATTGCAATGTTGGAAGATTTTCGCGCGAACGTCCTATAAAACGGCGTAGAGCTAGACTTACTTGTAAAAATGCAAACTGACGCTGTCTAAGTTTTAGCCCTTGCCTGCGGCTCGGGCTAAAATGAGCCTGAGTCGGGTCAAAAACATATTTACGCCCGGGAAGTTCATCACACACTGTGATGTTAACACGTAAGCAACCGGCTACATCATTCGCGGAATTCAAGAAGAATCTGACCTTTAATCATGGTTTCCAAGAGGTGGCTACAAGTTTTGGCGTAAGGAAATTTAGTACTACGATCGCAAGTCATAGACACACAAAGGGGCCGCAGTTTCCGAATGGGAGAATCTTCTTGTGTAATACGCAGGACGAATAGCTCATTTACAAACAAACAAAATGTAAAACAAAAGTAAAACAAGAAAAATGCAATCTGGGGTCGCGGATGCTCAAACTTCAAAACGCTGGGCTCTGGGATCCGCCGAAAACTCCTTTGGGATCCGGCCCCACAGCCAAAAAAAGGATCAGGGCTCCAGTCAGTAAAATGATCGGGCTCCGGGCTCCAAAGCAGAAATTTCAGGGCTCCAGGGCTCCAGGCATCCCCCCTTTGAGACCCTGGCTTATAGTGGAGGCTGAACGTTAGTAAATTTAAAAGCTCTTTCCCCATTATATATTATGCCAAAACTGAGCCGAATTATTGGAATACAATTTACTAAATTTAAAAACTTTTTCTTTTCTCTAGTGACTAGGGTACAAGCATTCTTAATTACTGGAAGCAATAACCAGAAGTAATAGAATAGAATATCCAATAGAATATAACTCCAAAATCCTTTTATTCTTATATATGCATGGCGGTCTATCTTTAGCCGTAGTAGAGTTGATGTTCTCGGGCGTAAATATGTTTTTGACCCGACTCAGGCTCATTTTAACCCGAGCCGCAGGCAAGGGCTAAAACTTAGACAGTGTCAGTTTGCATTTTTACAAGTAAATTTCAAAGTCTACGCCGTTTTATAGGACGTTCGCGCGAAAATCTTCCAACATTGCAATTTTTCTTAAACTTTCACCACTGCTAGTTTACAAGTTAATTTTGTAAGAAATGTAAAAAAAAAAACGGGGATCACCGAATTTGTTTTTGAGATACAATGTCTGAAAAAGGCGCTTATTTGGATAAATTTGACTTCGTCACTCGATATGACCTCTGCGGCTTCTGGCAACAAAATGTTTTAAATGAATTGATGCAGACCATCCTCCTTTGTCCGAATTTATTTGAACGAGTCTATTGAACAAATGTATTTCAAATAATGCAAATTACAAAACTAAAAATTTGCTATTTTGAAGCTAACAAAAAGTCTCGGCGTATTGTCAATTGTCAATTCTCAGTTAAGTTCTAGGAAGTTGCACAGAAAAGCGGCAACCATAGTGGAAATTTAGCCCCATATTCAAACTGTGTGTTGACAACATTTTATTTCATAAACGAGTTAAAAGTTGTCGACAAAATAATTGTGTTACAAATAAATATAATCAGCTTTTTTGCAGCTGCTACATGAGGACGTTAAAACACTTCCTGTCCCAGGTTAGAAGTGTAAATTCTCACTACAGGTTACCAAAAAATCATTTTAATGATAATGAAGTTGAGATATTCACCAGGCATAACTAATCGATGATCAATGACATCAATTAGTAATCAATGAGTAATCGATGGGTAATCAGTTGATTAGTCATTGATTATTGGCGATGATCAATGAGTAATCGATGAGTAATCGAAGCCCAAAAATTTTGTGGCCTATCGATTACTCATATCGATGACATCGATTACTCATTGATCTAATTGATTACCTTCAAGGTAATCAATTAGATCAATGAGTAATCGGATGTCATTAATTACTCATCGATGACCCATCGATTACTCATCAACTATCATACTGCACACAAAAGACACATTCCTTACTTTCTTGTACCATTTTTGTGATTTTTTTTCTCTATGTTAGTCATACTTTGCTTTATAACTGGCATTCTTGTTGACGAAATTACGCCCTCACAAAAGGTCAAATAACCTTCCGGCATATCAAGACGTGAAGGGCTAAGCACAAATACAGATGATATTTCAATATTTCACTTTACCCAACTCTTTATTTAATAACAAAACAATTGAACAGGAAAACCAACCAGTCTGGAACTGAAACAAACAAGTACGAAGACAAGAATCGACTACGTGGTTATAGATTTTGGTCCGTGGATGTTTGTCAGCAAAGTAAAACTGCTTCGGCTTAGAGAGACAGCCATCATAAGCACTTACATTACGCACCGGGACAGCTGCAAGCACTTTAACACTTTTTGCGTGTTATCATGATATTGTTAAATTGTTATAGCGTGTATGTTATTCTTTTACAAGTTCCGGTTCTCAACCACGAGACTATATCGATGAGTAATCGATGCAATCAATGACTAATCGATGCAATCAATGACTAATCGATGCAATCGATGACTAATCGATGACCAAAAATTTTGTGGCCTATCGATTAGTCATCGATTACTCATTGATCATCGGCAATAATCAATGACTAATCAACTGATTACCCATCGATTACTCATTGATTACTCATTAATTTCATTGATGTCATTGATGTCATCGATTAGTTATGCCTGGTATTCAACATGACATTATAGCACAACTTAAGGTGGCTGGTACCGGTTTTTCTTGCGTGGGAAGTCTGGTGACTAGCGCGCGCGTCACGCTTCATGCCCACGAGTTACGCGCGAGATTTGAAAAGGAAAACAAACATGGCGGCCGAGTGCGAGGTTGCTTTTCTTCATTTTAAGAAAAAATTCCGCGTTCAACTGAAGTTTTTTCAACAAGAACATTTTAAGTCAACTTAATGTTCGACATTCAAAATGTTTTCGGATCTCGCTGCTCGAGTTTCAAAAGCAAATTCGCATGTGCTACGATCGATCTTGTCGGACATCGTGACTCAATTCCACTTTTTTCGTTTCAGCTTATTTGAGTTCGCTTTCAAACACATGATTATTCAGACAAAGAAATACTAAAAAGTAAGACCTAAGAGGCACAACTGGCGCTAACTGAAACTGGCTAAATCCCATGAAATCCTGAGCCGAAAAGTTTCGCAGACAAAGCGAGGGGAAGTCCACGCGTGTTGTGCGCGTATGTGCCCACAAAGATCAGCGGTAGTCAGAACTGAGCATGAGTAAATACCAAACTTTTAAAATCGAAATTTTAAAGTGCGCGGAAACGCGCGTGGGAATTATTGAGTTCGCGAAGGCTTTAGCAAGAAAACTAACCCGATGACCCCTATTTTTTATTGCCCTAATATTTTCCTTTTATGTAAAGGAAACGCCAGAAAAAATCTAAAAAAATTCTACGAAAGGAATTTTTAATTACTTACAAATTGCTCTTTTTTTAAAATAATTATACAGTTTCTTTTTCATATGCTTAAAGTTATCACGAGAAAAAAATGTGGGTCATCGAGTTAGTTTTCAAGATATAAGCACTGGAAGCTGAAAAAGGGTTCAAAAAATCATTGCCTATTGTTGCCATGGTAACCACTGATGACGTAACTATTGGTATTTTGGATCAACAACACAATGGGTAATTAAATTATACAAAAATTTTGTTACGATCTTTAATTATTTTTTTGGCCATTTTCTTCCAAACGTCGCACAGTCAAAAACCTGAAAACTGGTACGAGCCATCTTAAGTAAAGCGCGCGTTCTGATTGGTTAATTTAGCGTCTACTATTTGCCCATGGGTGCACGCTGACGTATGCTTCAACCTGAGCGCGCGCGCTGATTTGTTGCGACATGGCACAAGAAAGTGCCACTACTTCACGAGTTTTTACTTGTTTTCTTGATTTTCCTGTGAATTTGAAAAGCTAAACATAAGAAAAACCATTTCTCCACAATGCTGAAAGACATTGAGGTATAATGCAAGTTTGAAATAATTCAAAACTTTGTATTGTTTGTTTTTTTCTTTTAGGTTTTCGTCAGCGTTTACGCGAGCACTACACTCAATTGTTCAAATAAGCGCGCGCACTTTTACCTCAAAGAAACTAATAAATCACCTTAAAGTTGTGCTATAAAACAAATGGTAAACGTCACAGCGTGCACTATTGAGTTACAGATGCACTTGGGAGGTTTGCTAAGCACTCAAGAAGCTAGAGTCGCACTCGGCTATCGCCTCGGGCGACTCTTACGCTTCTTTCGTGCTTAGCAACCTCCCGCGTGCATCTGTAACTCAATAGTGCACACTGTGACGTTTACCATTTGTTAACGAGCATGGGACAAAGAAAAATTCTGAGTCCACGACGGGAATCGAACCCATGGCCTCCCAGATACCGTTTTGGCGCTCTAACCAACTGAGCTACAAGAGATTCGTTGTGAGCTGGGCCATTTACAAGGTTGATATGTGACACGCGTCCTGCATACTGCTAGGATCAGCAATGTCGAAATCAGCAAGATTGAAGTAAATAACAAAGACGGTAAATTTTAAGCTCGGTAATAAATAATAAAGTTGAGATGTTCAACATGACACGAGCATGGGACAAAGAAAAATTATGAGTCCCCGACGGGAATCGAACCCGTGGCCTCCCAGATACCGGTTGGGCGCTCTAACCAACATTTTATTTCAACCAACTGGCCCAGCTCACAACTGGTCTCTTGTAGCTCAGTTGGTTAGAGCGCCCAACCGGTATCTGGGAAGCCATGGGTTCGATTGCATGCATGAAGTTTTAGAAGTTTTAAAAAGGGATTACACGTTTTTTCAAACAACTTAGGATTGGGTGGTCTTAGAAGCTAGAAAACTTCTTCAATTTGGTATAATTTCAACTAATTGGCCAGCTACTTGTTTTAACTAAATTATTATGCAGCAGAAAGCTTATTTTTATTTTAAAAAAAATTGACAGGTGACAAAAGAGCTTTTAACTAGTTTTAAAAGGCCCCAATATTACATGCATGTAGTAGTTGCGCCGGCTTCTCTTACAATTTCAAAGGAAGCTTATCGGTAAAGGCAGACTAGAAGCGTACATGAACATTCAATTTGTCGTAACCGAATAACCCATTCGCTCAGAATTTTTTTGTTTTCAAATAGACCAAACGTTTTTGGTTTTAACTTGTTTACCTCAGTCAAAACAATTAGCAGACAGTTAAGAGCCAATTATACAAGTTGCTTTTCAGTCTGATAATTTCACCGACATGAATTAAATTCAATTAAACCGAATTGCAGGTTTTAACTACGTGCGTTTTCCTGGCTTACAGGAAGGTTTTCTTCTGCCGGATAATAAATATATTTAATTAAGCTTAAGGCAACGCTGAGTGTTCTTCTCAAGAATACCGATAGCATCAAAATTTGTCTTTAAGTACACACATCATTCACATCTCTTTGCGCCTATCCAAATAGCATTTAACAGAACGGGCTCAACTGCGGCTGTCGTGCTTCTGGCAGATAACCAGACATTAATAGGCACTTTAAAATTCAATTTATAAAATAAATTTATGCTTTTACTTTATTTCCACAACATCAAGTTGCCAAGAACAGATTCGTTAATTTTAAGTTCTGAATTAAGAAAAAAAAAAGAACGGAAGTGTTGACAACATTTTATTTCATAAACGATTTAAACATTGTCGACAAAATGATTGGGTTTCGAATAAATATAATCGACTTCTTTGCAGCTGCTGCATCGGGACGTTAAAACCCTTCCTGTCCCAGATTAGAAGTGTAAATTCTCACTACTGATTAACAAAAAATCCTTTTCATGATTGTCCTGAGAATTTGGCGGAGAATCAAGACAATATGACCAAATAAACATGCATGAAGGTTTGAAAATTCTAAGGGCCTGTTTACATGGATGGAGGGTGCCCCGGCTAACCGAGTTACCCGGCTAGAAGGGATAAAACCTAGCCCGCCTTTACATGCAGAATTTACAACCCTTCTACCCGAGATGAGACAGCGTCGTTGAAGCGTGTCACGCCGTGGGAAAACAATGTAGCTCCAAATGATTGGAGAAAAATATGACTTTTTACTGAATAATCAAGGCTTTTCGTCTTCAAACTTATTTTAATTTGATGTGCAAGTTCTCAGAAATTTACTGCGTTCATTTTTGACGAAATTCAATCGAAATTCAACAGTATTTGGCCGCCAAATTGAAATTAAATTTGTTGTGTCGTGAATAAGGATAATCATTCCCACGAAAATTTCGAATTAATTAGCTGTTGCTCAAAGAAATATTTCCAGCCGACTGATAAAACTAATTTTGATCAAATAGCACTGATTAGGTCCAGAATTTATACATTTTATGCCATTAACTTCAAATTTAGTTTAAAAATACGCGCGAAAACTTATCCCGGCAAGCCGGGATAGCTCGGGTATAACCGTTTACATGGCAAAAATCTATCCCGCCTAGAAGGGTGCCCCGGGCAAGTAGACCGAGTGCCCCGGCAAGGCGGGTTACCCTTCTAGCATGTAAAGGCTTCAATACGTGTTCTTAAGAAACGTATGAAAAGTTGGCTCGCCCAGGGTAGCTCGGTTAGCCGGGTAACTCGGTTAGCCGGGGCACCCGCCTTCCATGTAAACAGGCCCTAAGAATTATATGATACTTTTAAAACAAGTTAGGATTGGGTAGCCTTGAAAACTAGAAAACTTCTTCAATTTGGAATTAATTTTTGTAAATGGCCTGCTAGCGCTACTTGTTTTTACTAAACCGTTTAGCAGCAAAAAGCTTAATTTTGTTTAAAATTTCTTGACAGGTGACAAAAAGCTTTTAAATAGTTTTAAAAGGCCTCAATATAACATGCATATGCTAGTTGCGTCGCATCTTTCAATTTCAAAACGAGCTTGTTGGTAAAGGTAAAATAGAAGCGTGTATGAATATCCTTAATTGGTCGTAACTGAATAATCCATTCGCTTAGAAATTTCTTGTTTTCAATTAAACCGAGGATTTTTGTGTTTTATTTGTTTTGCTCAGTCTAAGCAATTAGCAAACAGTTAACAGCCTATTATACAAGTTCAGTGCTTTTTAGTCTGATAACTTCACCCACCTAAGTGAGACTCTGAATTGCGGTTTATTACTATAGGCATAGTTTCCCTGGATTACAGGAAGGTTTTCTTCTGTCTAATCCACACAACATAGCTCAACAACATTAATATTTCTTTCTTATGATTATGTAAATAGCATTTTACAGAGTGGACGCAACTTATCTGTCTTCCTTCTGGCAGATAACCAGGAATTAATAGGCTCTATAAATTCAATTTACCAAAAAAAATACATATGCCTTCACTTTGTTTCTACACCAGCAAGTCCCTGAAATGGATTCCCTTACTTGAAGCTGTGAATTAAGAAGAAAACGGAAAACGTCCTCATATATTATTTTTTCAATAATAAAAAAGCCCAGAAAATCTTAAATAATGTTAATTAAAAATAAAAATTTGCTATTTTGAAGCAAATACGTAGTCTTGGATATTGTCTTTTTAATTCCTGATTAAGTTCCAGAAAGTTGCACAGATGAGCAGTAACCATAGTATTTAATAAACGAGTTAAACATTGTTGACAAAATGATTGGGTGTCGAATAATTATAATCACCTTTTTTGTAGCTGCTGCACTAGGACTTCAGAACACTCCCTGTCCCAGGCCTGAATCAAATTGCAACGCATGAAGTTTTTATTGAATTTATAAATACTACGGAATCATAGTTATTTTAAACAACTTAGGACTGGGTGGCCTTGGAAGCTAGAAAACTTCTTCAATTCAGTATCAATATTACTTAATGTCCAGCTACTTGTTTTTACTAAACCATCTTGCAGGAGAAAGCTTAATTTTATTTGAAATATCTTGACAGGTGACAATTAATAAAGCTTTAAACTAGTTCTAAAAAGCTTATTCCAAGCATGCATATGCTGATTGCATGTTACTATTTCAAAGTGCGAGCTTCTTGGTAAAGGCAAACTAGAAGCGTAAATGAATATTGGTCGTAACTGAATAATCCATTAAATTCGCTTAGAAGTTTCTTGTTTTCAAATAAAACATGTGCTTTGTTTGTTTTTCTCAGTCTAAACAATTAGCGAACATTTAAGTGTCAATTATACCAGTTGCTTTTCAGTCTGATAATTTTACACACGTAAAATAAACTCTGAATTGCAGTTTTTAACTATGTGTTTATGTAAATAACATTTTACATAGGTTCAACTTGTCAGTCTTCCTTCTGGCAAATAACCAGAAATATTGGAACTTTAAATTCAATTTACAAAAACAAAATGCTTTCACTTTGTTTCTACAAATGCAAGTTTCCGAAACGGATTCATCAACGGAACATGTTCTCACATAATATTTTTACAATAATAATTAAAAGAAAAACGAAAATCTCAAATAATATGACTATTTAAGAGTGTAATTGAAGAAAAACCGACGCTTGTGTGCAGAGTTAAACGAATTACATAAAATAATAATAATTTGCTTTTTTGAAGATAGTCTTAGCGTATTGTTTTTTTCAATTCTAGATTTAATTCCAGAAAGTTGCACAGAAAAGCGGTAGTCATTGAGGAAACTTTGCCTCATTTTCAAACTTATCAACGTGCTGAGAACGTTTTATGATTATAAACAAGTTAAACATTGTTGATGGGTTTCGAATAAATATAATAAGTTTTCTGCAGCTGCTGCATTAGGACTTCAAAACACTTCCTGTCCCAGGCTAAAAGTGTAAATTCTCACTACTGATTACCATAAAGTCTTTTAATAATAGTTCTAAGAATTTGGTGGAGAATCAAGACAATATGACCACATAAACATGCAGGAAGTTTTGGAAGTTCTATAAAGCAATTATATGTTTTTTTTAAACAGCTTAAAATCCAGAAAAACTTCTTCAATTCTGAGTAAGCTTAATGGCCAGCTACTTGTTTTTCTGAACCGTTAAGCAGCAGAAAGCTAAATATCTTGACAGGTGACAGAAAAGCTTTCAACTGGTTGCAATAGG
>NC_135759.1:5416022-5493974 GCF_052425735.1 Oculina patagonica
CCTCACAACTGCGCCACTTTTGCTCCGTATAACAATATTATTGTAAATAATACAGATGGTAAATTTTAAGCTCGATGAATTTTTTTAAAAATGACACGAGCATGGGACAAAGAAAAATTCTGAGTCCCCGACGGGAGTCGAACCCATGCATGGCCTCCCAGATACCGGTTGGGCACTCTAACCAACTGAGCTACGAGAGACTTGTGGTGTCCATGAAAGTCGGTCCGATACATTAAAAAGACACAATTTAACTGGCTGTGGTGTTTACAGAAGTTGTCTATTGAAATTGCTAGTTCTTTTTAAATTAATTTTCAAAGTTGTGGTAGATTTTAGCCTTGACAGTGGTCGTTACGAGCGCTCGTTCAGGTGAACCGAAAATCCTCAAAAACTCGAAAAAAAATGAAAGATCCGATCAAGCGAATTGTGGCTTAAGTATAAGTACATGAAAGTCTTGCAACACACAAGAAATGAGCGACATATATTTTTCAAGCCAGATCGACCATCGAGTTTTACGGAGACAGCCTCTTAATTGTTTACCTGCCTTTTCACTCAATTAGTCTCCTATGCATTTTTACTTAAAAAAAAAAAAAACAATTCACTTTTGGCAAAGCAAGTTTTGTCAAACAGGTGGAGGGTGATATCAGATAGTTATAATACAATCACCTTCATCTGAGCGAAATTAATTGGCAGCCATTTTGAAACTTCCTTAGTAAAGCATAATTTCTGTATTTTGGTAAAAAGGCCAAAAAAATCGATGTATGAAAAAAGAAGGAGAACATCGTTTGGCAAATTGCAGACAATGAACAGACCTCAACAAAGACAATGAAAAATTCATGTTGCTTTTAGAGGCATACCGACCAGTGACATTCTTCAACCTGTTAGCTTCTTAAGCCAGTCGTCCTTTATCACAAAAACCGCACAGATTAGGTGTGACCTATTGTAGAAGGGAGAGAGGCATCGAACGGTTCTAGATCAAGTCTTGAACGGGGCCACTGTGTTGTGTTCTTGGGGAAGCCACTTTTCTTTATTCCGATATTGCCTTTCTCCACAATGGGCACCCAGAGGGGAGAGGGCGACTGTTAGGACGACCTGCCAAAGTGCTGGAAGATAACCTGCGTCGGCTAGCATCCCATCCAGGCGGTGTAATGATTATATCCCCGGTTGCTCCAAGCTACGAAACTTTTAAAAATCTCCAGCAATGAGGGCCAGCTTGTTTCAAAACTGCCGCAAAACCATTACCAGTGTTCAAATCAAAATGGAATGTCATATTGTTCGCGTGCTGACAACTCAATTTAATTCAATTCAATTGGGGTGATATTTAACCATTGTGAAATGTTAGCTTCATAATAGCAAGCAAAACTCTCGTTGCGGGTAGTAGTAGTGTAGTGTTGCCTTTTTTAAACGGGGCGCGGGTTGCCTGAAAGGCATAATTTACACAAGCGGCATTCAAGCAACACACTTATAAATTTGACTTGAAAATGAAGGAAGGGAGCGGCCTTTATATTACGGACCGTTGTTAAATGTTCTTTTTGCGAACATATATATGAAAAAAGAGCGCGTTTAATTTTTTTCCATTTACCGTCTTGGACCGAATCACAACGAAGTTTGAATCAATATTTATTCATCTCGCCAATTCTATTGTTGGTTGTTCTTTTGTGTCTTTAACAGCTGTGTTTTGTTTTAGCAACAAAGCGCGCGAAAATAAAGCTTAGGTAACACTATCCATCAGATAAATCACAATCCCGTGGATAGCGGCTGCCGAAAACCAACTATACGTTCTTCACTTATTGGTTCTTTTCCAGTCAGGATAATTTTATCCATCCTTCGAACAACCAGGACGGCACTGTGAGAGAAAAATACCACACTGACGAGAAATCAACAGTGGCCAGCAGAGTTGGAATTCCCGACCTCTGAAATAATTCAACGCATCGCAGGTAGCTCTCGCACGTTGCACGTGCGTTCGGCAGCAGGTAACTTCTTTTTTTTGTTAACGGATTTTAAAGAAGTTTTGTGAACAAATTCGAGGTTTTTAGCAAAGTTGTCCTTTCCATTGTTGGTGGCCATTTTGTGTGCCGTTTAACTTTGACTCGATTCAATGCAAGTTGCGAAAGCTTTTATTGAATGACAAGCTGACCAAATTTAAAGCTCTTGTTGACACAAATTTCGCGCGACAGAACATCTTGTTTAATTTTTAGACGCCCAAAAACTTTTTTTTTAAATATATCACATCTTTTTAAATGCTACTACGATTGCAAGTTTATAGCCCTCATTAGCTTTTATTGAAACGCCTCGCTCATATTTTTTGTTTGCCGGGTCAGTCTTCACTGATCTCAACAACACCCAAACAATCCGTTATGTGAAGGCCGCTTTCTTCTTTCAAACTTCGAGTCAAAGGTACGAGTGATTTTTTTGAATTAGGCTCGTGAAAATTATACCTTTCAGGCAACCTGTGAAGATTGCTGAAGGGGTTTGCTTGACTAGTACTTGACTAGCATCAGTTAAGTTAATTTAGCGATAAAATTTCCCCTGTATATACGAGGTATATTTTAAGCTATGCAGTTATGAAACTAAAATTTCCGTTTTACCTAGTTGTTATTTATGGATGCGTGCGATTTAACCCGAATTGTTAGAAATATATCCACCCTGCGTGAATACATGAATTTTCAGCACATGAACAATTTGAAATTCTATTTTGTTTTTCACACTGTTAGAGTTAAGTCACACTTTTGAAATAAGCTGACCCCCACTGCCGAGCTTATCAAGGTTTTCGTAACACATAGAAACCCACAAGTATCGCTAGTTCACCTAGATGGTATCAGTAGCGAACCCAGGTTACCCCCCATTATTTATTCAGGACACCCTAACACCACCCATTGGAACTCCCGAGTGGAGAAAGACTGAATTCCCCAAAAATACAACACAGAGATCCGTTAAAAACTTGATCTCGAGCTGCGCGATCTGTCCCTTCTTTGCACAATTAGTCACACAAAATTCTTACGGTTTTTGTGATAACAGGAGTCCGCATTCAGTAGCTAACGGCTTGTGGGATGTCACACTGACCGGTATGCTTCTAAAAGCACCATGAATTTTTCCCTGTCTTTGTTCACTGTCTGAGATTTGCCTAACGGCCTTTTCCCTTCTTTTGATATTTTGCTGCTGTTTGCCTCTTAACTTAAACGGTCGTTTATTTTGTTTTACTTAGGCGGTTTCAAAATGACTGCCAATTTATATTGCCAAGATAAATGTAATTGTACTATATTTGGACAATCTTCTTTTTTTCTGCCCAACTAAGCGCTAACAGGTACCAGTGGCTATATGATATCACATCCCACCTGTTAAATGGTGTTTGCCTTGCTAAAAGTGAATTGCGTTTAAGTAAAAGTACATATGACACTAATTGAGTTAAAAGTTAGGTAAATAAGTTAATTGTTGTTTTTATGGATGAATTAGCCCAAGAAAATGGATCCTTTTGGACGCGGTAACCTATGAGCGATTTTTAGTTGCGTACGTCGTTCCAAAAGTTTTTCACGAAATTAAATATATCACATAAGAAAAGCAACTGTACTTATTTTTTATATTTTCACATAAAGTTATTGTGGCCTGTTTTGTATTAGAAGGTCTTATGTCCCATTCACACCAGCAAAACATGTTTAGTTAAACCAGGCTTAACAAAATAAAAATCAGCAACAGAAAACTGAAAGTCTGAATTTTGAATAGGTTTTAAGGGAGCTCTAACTTGTGCTTTCATTGTAAATGTGTAAAATTTGAAGTCGACAAACATCAGTTAGCAACTTCACCAAGGAAAACAATTTTTAACCGTGTTTAGAAGTGTTCTAGCTTTAGTGTGAACGTGGTATTAATGCATGTACGTTTTAACTTAGGGTTATAAGAAAGAAATATAGTTATGAAATATATTGACATATTAATCAATACAGCATCATTCACAGGGACTTTTCACCGGCTTGAATTTAAGTAATTCGAGTTCCCTTGCTTGTTAAAACAATATATTATTTGGAAGCGTTTACGGCGGAGCAAATGCAGGTCTTTGGCGAAATATGCTCCGTGAGCAAAATATTTGAAAAAACAAACGCTCTCTCTGGTCAGCAAATCTAAAACTGTAGAATTTTTGTAAAAAAGATAGACCTTTCTCATTTTTCTATTGGTCCATCTGTGGAGTAAACCACCTGGGATATTGAAAGGACATTTGTGTTAGTGACATCCCGTGTGAGTCATCAATGACAATGACTGCTACATTAACTAACTCTGTACATAGTCAGTTACCTTTTAAAAGACACTAGTCTCCATATCGAATCACCCTCGCTGTACAGCGAGTTCTGTATTTATTTTGCCTCTACGTGGTACAGTTTCAAAGATAAAAAGCCCGTAAAAAGTCGCGTGGTCTTCTTTTTATAAATAAGCCATGTCAGACTGTCTTTGGCACGCTGTGTTGCTAAACACGGTCTACATTTTGAATGAATCATCGTGAATTTGAAATAATTTTTCAGCTTTAAGCCCTGTCAAAACGGTAACACAAGTGGACGTAAGTAGTCGCAAGTTAAACTTTCGTACAGACTTACGTTGGCTGGCCAAACGGACTCGCAAATTTACTCGCGCGCAAGTGGACGCAAGTTGTCAAAAAAATTCGGGTGGCCAAACGGTGAAAAACTTGCGTTGACGTTCGTGCAAATTTGATCTCGACCAAAGTGAACGCAAGTCATCGCAAGTCAACACAAGTATACGCAAGTCCGGTTTGGCTAAAAGGAGACGCAAGTGGACGCAAGTTGAAAACTTTCGTTTACTTGCGTTTCCGTTTGGCCAGGGCCTTTATATCACTGTTCATATGGTAAATTCTAATTTGGACGGTGCGCCGAATAAAAAAAGCGGTCATGTGACGGAACCTGACAAAAACTAATATTGGATCAAGTGTGCTGTGGATCATTCACGGAACCAATATCACTGAAAGCAAAAACACAGGAATAAAACATTAAAATTAATTATGTCTCCCATTCTGTAGGAACACATGTCACAATCGTTAGCTTATTCGCGAGAAATCTATGTTCAGTTAAACACAATATAAAACATTGAGCCAGGCGCGGCTGTTTTAGATAAGCTTCCATGATTCTGATAGATCAGTGATAACTCACGTTTTTACCAACCTTTTTCATGTAAAAGACAAGTTACATGATTGTATTCAGATGTTATCTGATCTTGCATTAACCCATGCCTTTATTTGCTGAAGGCATAAAGTAAAATGGAGTTTATCGCGCGTTTTTTTAGTGACTACCAAATATTTTGTAATCTTTTCTTCCTCTGTAAATTGTGTACTTGGTCATGATAATAATAATACTAGCTATACCCTTTCTGCTCTGTTTTTTCGCTGTATCTATACTCAAATTCAAGGCCCAGAAGCTCGTTTATTTTCGCTCCTTCTTAGGTGAATAATTTGAATATCCCACTATGTTTGCCAGAGGGCGATCACAATTGTATATAAAAGAAAATCTACCTCAGGCTTAACCAATGAAAAAAATCATGACGAATTGACAGTCGAGACTGCAAAGTTTCTGCGAAAGACACATTTATTCGTTGAATCTAATCAGAGATAATATCACGAGAAATCAAAGTTTAGTTGCAATCAGGAAAACCAGTGACAGCTTTCATTATTACACAATTCAATCTGTTCATTTTTGTGTTAAGAACTTTATTCTTAAATGACCATATGGCACCTCCCATCGTGTTAAGTGAGCTTTTTGGATAGGTCCAATACTAAGTAAGAAACATTACAAACATAATTTGGCGTCTTAAAAAGGAACATTCAATTACTGTTGATGAAACAAAAAAAGCATAATTTCACTTCACGTCATTAACATCGATGAAAGCAAGAAATAAACCCGCGGCCTAACAATATCAGGTTCTTTGTCAGCAATTGACCGTTTAATCGACCAAAACAAACATGACATCGCAAAACAGGTTCCAGTTTTTAGGGATGATTGGGAAGAGTGATTAAACTTCAATTTCTCCTTATACAGTATCAATGAATTGTGAAGCAGAAGATGTCGAGAAAACAGAACATCATCGGCTATGGGAGATTGACCTTCACAACCACATTCTTGGAACTTGGTTGAAAAGAAATGTGTTGGCTAGTAGAGAGTACGAGGTAGCGTTGGAGTGAACGATTTAATGCTCTTATGTTTGCTTCTTTAAATAGTCACTCCGACAAAACTGTAAAACTCGAACACAAATAGCGACCTTTAGTAAACAGACGCTCAGTTTCGCAATGTTTGAATATACCAAGCACTGGTTACCAAAATTGCCAGAGTATTTGTTTCTGCGTCTGCTAAAGCGTGTGTTTTAAAAAGTTTGTTTGTATCATTGCTCTAGGCACCTCAACTTTAGTTCTTTTGTTAAACGCCTTCTCAGCATAAGAATAGCACTTAAGCAACCTTAGACGCATTTAGATCTTTTGTCGCCTCTATCGTTACCCATTCACCACGGCGATTAATTTCTCTAAAGCGATGTTGGCTTTTGGTTAGCAGTAAATGGGAGGAGCTTACAAAGTGGTCTCCATCCTGTTATGCGTTTTGTCTCTTAAGTGCTATAAAAATTCATACAACGGTCGAGACGAAGATGTCCAAATTTTTTTTTTAATTTTCGACATTGGCGGGCCTCTCTGAGGCACTTTTTAATCGTGATTCGTGTTAGTAGAAGCATGGATTTCTGAACCATCGTTCTAAGGTTTCACGAGTGAGAATAAGAAAGGATTAAAATAAAAACCGTACGTGATGAGTCGTTAGCTCCTTAATAGCGCTAGGAAACACATAGATGAAACTACTAATTGCCTTGACATTGTTCTTCTAACGTTCTTAATGGAATCTTAATCGTATATTCACTGAAACTATTACTCGGTGTAAGAGTACTGTAAACAAAAAACCTCAATGACAATACACGCTTGGAATCGAAGTAGAAAAACCCGCAAAGCCACATTAATGCTTCTTCTTTCATACATGGAAGGGCCAATATGGTTTGTTTTGACATAACGTTCGATTTGCCTCGTGCTCATCACATATTCATGGTTTTGCCTCAGGGGTCTTTCTAAGCTCTAAACAAAAGCCCACAAAACAAAAACGAGAACAAAACGATCGAAATAAAGCCTGCTGAGTGTTAATTGCTTTCCATTTTAAGCTTGAATGTTGACGAAATTTGACTGTGTATGTTAGATAATTTGAATTCTTCCCTTTGTTGTCCAATTTAGAACGACATAAACAAACGAAACCATACTTTTTCACTTTGATTTTGGCCTCTTCTGTGATTGCGTGAGTAAAGCAGCTGAAAGGGCCACCAAACTTTCGCCACTTTACAAATCACCTCTTTTAAAATATTAATATCTTGAAAGGTTTTCAACAATACTTGTCAAAACAAGCCCTCAAGGCAACACGTCGCTTTGGTACGGTTTTGACTAAACTGAAATTTATGTATCGCCGTAGCTTTATTGTAAAAGAGATGAATTACGGCAAGCTCTGTTTTTATGGGTATTGGGCCTTTCAGAATCCAGAGGATTAAGAATGCACTTGCTGTAAATTGCCATTAATTGAAGAGTTTAGTCAATTGTAGAAGAGTTGAACCGAGCAATTTCCTGTATAGCGTTTTCATGTGGCACGCTGTGGCCGAACAAGTATCGAGCACAAAAGAAAACCACTTCACTCAAAGTGTTTGCTCGGTAAAATGCTAATAATCAAAATAATGTTGAATGATGCCTGTACGCTTTGTTCTGTTTGATCAAAACCAAGCGATATATTTTGTGTTTAGTTATATTTTGGGGTGGAGCGCAAGGCAATATCAATGGATAGCATTTTAAACGCGAGGCGATAAAACCAATGTTGTTATCTTTTGTGCGCTGTAGAAAGGTTGGCGCCTTGGCTCTTTCGGTAATGACGGCTGCAGTTTTGCAATAAAATTATTCCAAATGATAAAAAATGTGTCGAGAGAGCCATTAATCATATTGTTTAGTGATTTGCATGTGTCACGACGTCGAGTATTCGACATAACAAGTTTTGTCTTCACCTTGTTCAAATCTCTTCCATCAAAATAAAGATCTCACTACAGACTTGAATAAAAATGTGTCATTTATAGATCTGCCAGCTAAAAACCACTTCGCTGTTCAATTTTTAAACTCAGTTCGAAGACACAGCTGCCATTCATTTCCGTTCCTGATAAAACTGGCATTAAAATTTGCCAAAAGTTCTTAAAATCGCGTCGAAACGTTTATCATCTGAAGCATTTGTTGAACTTCTGACAAAATAGGAAACTGAGAAACCGCCATTTCGATCAAGCTCATTCTGTTAAAGTGGGTAAAGGGATAAAATTTCCGCCACTGAACGATATAGACATACTCTATTTACAATTAATTGCTGTAAAAGCCCACAAAAGAGTCGTAAACTGACCGTAAAACCAACGGTTTACTGCAGCTTGTTCATGCCACTAAAAACCTATTAACTGATGTATTTGTTGATATTCATTTCGGCCCCTCCTTCTGTAAATACATTTCTCGATAGTTTAAATTGACTAAGATGTGACAGGGAAATATTTGTTCTGTTACAAATCGTCCTCTGGGCAAACAGTTTTATTGGCATTCTCGCGTCTGTAAGGCGAATGTTTCTCACACAAATGCTCTTACAATGTCAATTTACAAGCTTTTTAAAAGGAATTGTTTTTGAAAGCTTAAGTCGAATCACATCTAATGGTTTATGGATTTAGGAGGCATGCAAATTATAATAATGTCAGTTGCTATTCAAGTCCTCGGAAATTTTATTCATTTGTCTAGATGAACGCTTCAAGGTGTATTTATGTTTTAAATCAATTTCCTCTTTTTGTGGCCGTTTTAGTGCAATCAAGCCATAGTGTCACGAAATGTTATAAATGACAGAGAATTTTGCGAATAGCCTGCTAACTAAGTGCTAGCTGATTGCGCGTTGATAGATTTTCAAACAAAAGCGAAGTCGATTTTGAAGCAATTCACTAAGCTCAGACCAAAGATTATCCTCCCTTTAAGTAAGTATATTCTAATACAGCCTTATGCGGCTATAAATATCATAGATAGCCACTCTAAGACTTGGTCTAAATGGTCTTAAGATTATTTTCATTGTTTACCTTCTCATTTATCGGTGAAAAGGAAGGAATTACATAATAATATTGGATCTTCTCAAGCGCAGATCGGTTTTTTATTACTCGAATACTGTTAAAGGGATTCCATTTATTCCTTTCGCTATTGAAATCTATTGAATTTCCCCTTTTTCAGGGTTAAATAAAAGGATTAAGGGTGGACTAGAGAGCACTACAAATGACTTAGACCTATTTTTTAGAAATTTCCAAGACGGCGTTGAAAACGTTTTATTTTTGTTCTGAGAAAGGCAGGTAGGAGTATTGATTAGCGTCAGCTCTAAATTGCTGTTTGAGATCTTCAATCTTCGATTCATCAATCATGTCACTTTTTCTGTCAAGAAATAATGACTTAATATCTCTTAGGCGAAACAAGTTGGCCCAGAATGCAATCACCCAATTGCTTTTCACTTCATTAGCATCTCATGAAAATTTCCAGCTGTGGTCACTTAGGCCAATCATCAAGTCATCAGAATAGTTTGAGTGGAAACAACCTCAAATGGCAGAAAACCATTAGTAGTACTTCACAAGATTCTTTTCTCGACGCTCTTTATCACCTCCCTTTTGCGTGGCACTCTCTTATCGCCTGGAACTCTCGTTAAAAGCTCCCTGATGCTCTTAATTATTTTATACCTTATCGCTCACATCTTTTCAACAGAACGTGTTATGTAAATTTAAACTGCTAAGCCGCACGTTCTAATATTATTACGAGCCAAAAGTTCTCACATGGCTTCGTAGCTTTTCAAAGAGGCTGCGTGTGGCATTGTTTGATTTTTGAGTTTTAGAGCAAGTGCGATACATCGTTCGTGGGGCGTGATGAATGTTTGTTTTTAGTAGGCGTGAGGCCAATCAACTTCTTAACCGCACAACTAAACGCTCCGTTTATGACATGGAGCAACAAATGGTCCACTTTAACTAAGAATACATTTAACAGAAAAGCTTTTCATGATTGTAGCCCGACACCAAGGAGGTAATTGTCGAATTGTTATCCCTCAGCCAATTGAAAAAGACAAAACATGAACACTTTTAGAATGACAACGTGTCTTGGACTAATTGATAGCGGCCAAAAGCCAATCACAAACAACGCTTATCAGTTTTCCTGGGATTTTGTATAGGAGGGGGAGGAGATGATTATTCGTGCTTTCTCGTGGTTCCATTAGTCGTCACCCCGGACCAATCACAGACGCGCATTTACATGTCAGCCGTTTAACAAGTTTGACATTTTTATTCCTGATCATTATCACTGACTTAAATTGTCGCCTCGCATGCCCCAATGCATTCAGCCGAACACAAACGATCTTTGTTTGCCATTTCTTAAGCTACAGAAGTTATTACTCCTTCAATTTCAAATTGTATTCGCTGATACACTTTAACGCGGGAAGTTATGGAGGAGAAGGCGCGATCGAACCCGTTCTCGATTTCCAATATTCTGAACAACAGCAGCTCAAGGGAAAATGTCAGGAGAGACTCGGATACCACGAGTGAGACGGGAGGAACTCTAGATAGACAGCGTTCAGAATTCACAAGAAAACAAGGTTGCGAAATCCACCGACCTGATGCAAGCCCTGCAGATCTCGATAGAAGAATGGAATACGACTTTGAAGACTGGAGCAGGACTTCTGTTGAAGGTTAGTATCTCGCAACGTGCATGTGCGCTTCCGGTTACTGGGTTGTAAATGGTGTAATATATAGTAAAAGGAGTTGCGTTATTGTGCTCGAACCAAGGTGGACCATGCTTTCTATCCACCACACAAAAATACTCACCTCTTGTCTCTTGCAGATTCCTTGGAAAAAGACGATCGATCCTCAGAGGGTGACAAGAAAGATATCGACAAGAAACGCAGGAAGAAGAAAACACGGACAGTGTTCTCTCGAAGTCAGGTTTATCAACTGGAGTCTACTTTCGAAATGAAGAGGTATCTTTCTTCGTCGGAACGTGCCGGTTTGGCAGCACAGCTTCATCTGACAGAGACGCAAGTTAAGATATGGTTCCAAAACCGACGGAACAAGTGGAAAAGGCAACTGGCTGCCGAAATGGAAGCCGCCAGTTTGGCTCAAGCTAGCCACCAGAGAATGGTACGGGTTCCAATTCTGTACAGAGATCAGAGTCGCGCTAGCGAAATGACAGCTCATGCACCATATTCATTCTACCACCCTTCGTACCCTGCTATGCAGTATCAACAACACTATTCACAGTTTTTGCCGCCTCATCTAAGACCGCCGTCAATGTCGTCCCTGCTATAATAACAAGTTTTTTGAAGGAGAACCTGAATGACGTAGCAAGTGACTACTTCACTTTCCACAGACAAATAAACAGTCCACTCTGGGCTTAGAAATGTCTCCATGCAAACATTTTAGAGCTTTTCTTCAAAATCTAGACAATAATTTAAATACCTAACGGGGATGACTTGTTTGATACCTGAAAGTAATATCGTAACTCTAGGATATCTAACGGGAATATCTTCGCAAAAATGTCTCACCGGACATGATCGCCTTCATTTGGCAAGAATGTTGTGAGAATATGAATGCCCCGTTTCTTGGCTAGGTTTCTTTGAGTGTTTAGAAATTGACAAGCTAGATTCGCTGATTTAGGTTGTAGAGGACCGTGTTGTGTTTACAGTTGTTATTTACACCTATTTATACAACACTGAAAGCGATTAGGCTAAGAGATGAACCACTTTATTTGTTGCACGGAATATTTAACGCTAAGTTACGATCGAACGACTCTTATTTTTCTTTCGATCATCGGTGTACATTTGAAATTTTACTGAGTGAAACACAGTTTCACAAATTTGTTCGAATTCGTAGAATTCTAAAAAAACAGTGTAATTATCTGGTTATGAAACGAGAGAGGTAAAGGAGCCATTAACGCCCGACAGCTTTCCTCTGAGGACGCATATATGATTGATTATTTTAAACTCACATGGATAAAAACAAAATCGATTAGTGAATTTAGAGTTTGTGGGTCCAAATTGTAAAATAGGTTTTAAAGTGTAGTTAAATATTTACAATAAAAGAAAGAGTTTGTAAATTACACACCACAAGAGAGTGCACTGCCTTTCAAATGCTGCCAATTTAAACCTAGTATCACGGTCGTTCATGGCTTTGTTTTTCTCAAAAGATATCATTTCTCAATAAATTATTCATATTCTATGAAAGTCGCGCGCGGCGGGAAAACGACGAGGAAGATTTTTGGTTGCTCACTTAAATTTGACGAGCGCTCTCGATGCCTCGAAAGTGTTAATGAATTACTTCACCCCCAGTAAAACTTAATTATTCCTTTTATTGAACTTTCGAAAGATGAGAAAATGGTTTTGAGTCACTATTCACAAAGGAGTCACGGATTTAGCATTACAAAGAGCGGAGGACTGATTCGTAATCGTTATCGGGAATTTGTGAAAAGGCCGGAGAGCTTTCGCTCATTAATGTTTTTATCTGCAGATAAAAGAAAAAAGCCTTTATCAGACTAGCTAAAGAGTGAGCGAAAGTTGAGCGACCAATATATCTTAGGATAACGGCGCAATTATAATGTTCCCGATTAAAATTAGTAATAGAGTTTATTCATTTTTGGACCAAGTAACAGAGAACTTCAAACAAAAAATGGGTTTAGGATAAATTTCTTCTCAACAAAATTGCAAAACGGGAGTCGTGTTTTGCTTTGCTTAATTTACATCACTGAATCTACCATTTAAAAGCGATTTACTTTTCTTAACCGCATGGCATTTTAAACAGGTGAACTATAGTCACCGGTACCGGAGTGGATTTTGTCACGGGAGAAAAGAAAGCTAAGAGTCAGGATGAAGAATTGGTTCGAAAAGATCAACATGATTAAAAGTGTGACTAAATAGGGAATTTTATCACTGTCTTATGGGTATAACATAAATTGAAAATTTCCTGAAAGAAAAGTCGAAAACACAAATTGTAAAAAACAAGGATATTCGTCTATCAGGCAATCTCATGCAATGAACAAAGATGATTAAATATTCATGGTAAAAGTGATGTTTAAGACAAAATTTTAATGGTATCATTATTCACTTGGGAAAGGTCCAAGCCCACAACATCAGCCTAAAAAAAAAAAAAAACAAATACTTGTGTTTCTCTGCAGGACTCCTATGCAGAAGGGATGGGGATGGGGTTATATGGTGGACGTGCAAAGTTAAAAGCTTGTTTGCTCGTGTTATAAAAATTCAAGTGTCCACGCGAAGCGAATATTGGACCATTTGCACTGAGTGGAAGCCATGGACAAATAAAAACCGCAATTTGACATTGAATTAGTCGCTTATCGTTAGTAAAACAGGAAATTTTAGGTTAATGGAAAGCATTTGCCTGTGCTAAGAGATATTTTAAAGACCAATGGAGTACACAGTTGAGTGCCAGATAAGTTTGGGTGATAAGTAGGCAACCCGCTGCCTGGGTTAAACGAATTGCTTTTAGTGTCGATAAAACGTAGACTGACTTAAGACGTTTCCACGTGTTTTAAATCCGCTACAAAACCTTCAAAAGGCTGCTTTTGTAAACGAATAGCAACCAGGGGTAAGACGAGAAGAGTTAGACAAAAGGACAACCAACAATAGGGAGTGTCTCGTAAAATAAAGGTCTCAAATGACGTTCAAATTTGTTGACTTAAACTTCTTTGCAATCCGTCAACAAAGACATTGAACGACATGCTGCCAACACACGATGAGACTCGTTTAGTTTACAAATTGCCAAAGCAGTTAGTTTGAGTTATGCTTTCAGCGTCAAAATAAAACAGCGAGGGCCGGATTGTTTATAATTAACGAATTGAAGACGTTTTAAAACCATCCATAATTATTTTAAAAACTTATTGATGTTGGCAGCTGCTATGTATTCATAACTCAATCTTTTCGCAGAAACTAATTTTATTGACGTGTTAAAACATGAAACACTGCCAACTTTTAGACATAATGGCCAATTTTGTGTTTTTATGTGGAGGTTGTCGAATTGAAACAAGAAATCATAAGAGGAAGTAAAACAAGAAGTTGACCTTGAAATGATGCGAACTTTTATCGCAAGGCTTTAATAGTCGCAATATCTTGCTATAGTACGTGCTTATTATGACCACTTCTATTGTTTTACATCTCGGTTTCTTAATTTAATACGTTATCTGAGCAGTTTCGGCTTTGTTTACACGCGACTCATCACGAAACCTATTAAGCTTCCTTTTCGAGCAAGCGTTATAACTAAACGTCAAGGAAATGGGGCAAACGTTTTGGTAACTTGATGCTGTAGTGTAGCGTAAATTGCTAAAAAGAAGAGAAATGATTAATTTTATTGAATTTAAATGATTCCTTTCAATTTTTTTGTGGTCATTTGCCAGCAGGGAAGCATATTAATAAGCCCGATAAGAAAGTGATAAAATATACGCTCGAGCGAAGCAATTAAAGGGTTGCCAGGCAAAAGACGTAAAAAAATACTGTCCACGGGCGTGAAGCACGAAAGAGAGCTTTTCTGAGATTTCGGTGTTTTTTTTTTCTGGATTTTTTTAAAAGAAGATATTTTTTCCATTGCATTGTGAAGAATACGAAGATTGAAGCATTTTGGACAAGAAAAGTTTGTCTACAAAAAGCGTTGTTTATACTTTAAAAACGAGGCGTGAAGTTGATAGATTGATAAGATGAAATCTACCGAAAATTCGTCTGTTTGATGAAAAATATGGATGACTATATTTGACAACAATGAGTTTTTGTCGCTATTGACTCGGGAAATGTGGGATATTTCCTCACAAAAAGGGTTGGATTAAAGACTTCCTCTTTAAGAAAGGGACATTAGAAGCTTAATTGCGCGAGTAAATTGGGAAATAATTAATAATATGGCGGGGCTTCCGGTATATTACACGATACCGAGGGATAACTCCCTGAAGTGCCGGTAGATAAAGATAAGCTGATTCTCGATTACCAGATTCATTGTTAGGACAAAAATAAAAGTGGAATTACAGGCGGTCCTTTTCCGCTCATGAAGGTGTGTTAAAGCATATCTTCTCTTTTTGTCGGACGCTTAGGAACGACCGGGGATAATTAAAGTTCTGAAAGCAAAATGCCTTCCAGCTGAGTTGAAAGATTAAAGACAATTTGTTGTCATTTTATTTTCGGTTCCTTTGTCCTGTCTTGGTGAATATATATTATCAAAAATGATCAACAAATGTAAAACGAAATTACACCAATTATTTCTATTTTTAAATACACGTTTGAGGACCTCCCTGAAAAGCACGGGATGCGACGGGAGCTTACCTCATAAAGATTGTTATTGTTTTTAATAATATTTGGAAATAACGTAATGACTAAACTGCGCACAGAATTAAGCTCTTGAGAGATGTTACCCTAGCTAGCTGGCAGAAGGAAGAAGATATTGTAATTTGTTGCTTAAAGTTAATACCCAAGAAAACAATACAAAATATTCGCTTTTAACTGACGTGTGACTAATGTCTAGTGTTTAGTGAAATGAATATTTCCTAAACTGCAATGGGTTAGGAGATTTTTTCAATTAATGTATGGACTTATAGCTTTTTATGAACTAAATAAAGAAAGGAATTTAATTCTGTAAGGAATTTAATGTCTTAAGAAGTGGCCCACTATTCAGTACAGTAAAGCGTCAGCATAAGTGGGCCTTCTTAACACAGACGGAAATCAAATTGGAGATCAAACCTGTAATGAACTCCCTATTCAGAGGAATAGTAGCACTCCTAGTCGTTCATCCTACGAAAACCGGTCTATGCTCCGGCAGAGTGAGTCAGTAGGCTCAGTGCTTCTGTAATTAGTTTTCACCTTGGGACCAAGGCATACACACTGTGATTGATCCCAGTCTTAAGAAAATTTTGTCAAGAGAAAGTGCAGAAAGACCATGAACGCGACATTTTGAAATTATGGTAAAAAAATTTCTTTAAAAAAAGATTGCAATGCTAAATTCGAGCTTATCATGAAGAAATTCGAGGGTCTTTTGTAGACGAGGGTTGTAGATTGCCGTCTAAATAACTATTTCAGTATTGTGGCATAAAGAATTGGAAGTCAGTAGATCTATAATAAATCTAAGCCTAGGAGGTACTTATTCTGGCTAAATAATCATTTTTCCTGTTTGCTTTACTTTATAATATTTCACTGGAACTACATCGCAAGAACATTTCAAAATATACCTTCGTATTAAGAAAAGTTTAAGTAATATAAACAAAGGTATCTCCTTGTATTAACCTATCTAAAGTAAAAAAAGGAAACAATCAACAAAATAAAAGGCAAAATATCTATTTCACTGTTAGCGAATGAAAATAATAAACAAGGAAACCCCACATTGGTTTTAGATAACTCAGGAGAGGTTTAGTTGCATGTGCTCGAGTGTGACGAAAGAGATAGATTGCATTCCCAATACTGGCTTCCACACTTGCAAAAAACATTTTGATAAAATGGCCGTTTTGTAGGAAGAATTTTTAAAGTAATGGGTTTCTTGTTTCGTTAAAAATTTCGGCAAGTTTTGAAGTTAAGACATGTATTAATATTGTTCTGTTTCTGTGAACCCGTGTGAACCGATCGAGTCCATACTCTTGTTTATTCGCACAGACGTAATCAAAATGTCCATTACAAAAGCATATCAAAGGCAATATTTTACACCACAGCTGAAGAAATATTTTTGAGATTCATTGATGTTTTTCAAGGAAAATGCAGAGGCGAGGCTTAAGAGTGGGTGAGTTTATTCTTCTCAGTTCCCTCTGTGAGGCTATATTATTCTGCAAGTTGCATGGGGGCTCAATATCAAAGAGCGTAAACTACAGCTGAGGTTATTTTTATCGCTCCAAACTTTGTTGAACTGATACTGATATTTTGATACATGTCAAATGTTGCTAGACCAACGTAAGTGAGATTTATAAAAAATCACATTAACAAAGGAATCTAGTAACGTCAGAAGGCTTTTACAAACAGTGATATTATACTGATGCTAGCGATATCGCACAGGCAATCAAATACACACGTAAATGACAAAACTAGTCAGCAGAAATCAACCTATAGTGTTATGTTTGGTAGCTGCAATCATTATGGTCGGCTAAAAGGAAAAATCTTTAAAATCGATAACTTTATTTCAATACACAATGGATGTTTCGAGAACATTTGCAGAAACTACTTGAAAATTCCGTAATAGGTCTTATTTAAGCTTGTATTGGACGCTGTTTTTAATTTTGAAACTTGTTTCTTGATAGTTTCATTGTGTAGGCGGTTTGTTTATTCCGGCTTGCTATGTCTTCAATTAATTCAAAACAAGTCGGAACTTGGTAAATGAATGTGGGAAAAAAAATAACTAACTTTTCTATTTCCGTTCCAGGATAAAGCTATGATTTTCTAAAAAGGAATTCAGCAGAAGCAAATTTGCCTGCCTTCCTTCAGAGTTGAGGAAACTCTGAAAGATAAGCAAAATTCGAAACAGTTCTTGAAACACACTCCCTCGGCTTGTGTCATCCTTCCACGGTAATTTCTTTTCCCTCAGTCTTTCTCTTGACGAGAGCACGAAACACTCGCCCTCACAAACGTTCAAGTTACGTTCATTGTTTACATCAAATTAATGAAGTTTTTTATCCCTGCACATATTTTGCAAGAGTTCTTTTATAGGCGAGATAGAAATGGATCTGTTCGAATAACCAAGAAGTCATGTGATAATTACGATATTTTTCGAAATGTTTTAGTTATCGTCTGGTATGATGCAGCAGTCAAATGGTGTTCCTGATTATACTTGTGTAATTTCGCTGACTCACGAAGAGACAGCAACTAATTAAAGTTGTTATGATACGAAATATCATTTTTATGGGCAAATAATTATTTCAATTTTTTAGTGTTGCCATTAAAAATATTCATTTTATTTTTTTTTTAGAATCTGACTTATCACAATCTACTTGTGCTGAGCTGCAAGTAGAAATTGCTGCAAAAATGAAAGGGTAAAATCTTTGTCAATCGAAAGTGACTGAACTTAAATTATATGACAATGAAAATATATCATTCTAATTATTATGCATGCTATGAATAAATTGGGAATTATCTTCTACAGCAATCTCTAATTGAAACAGATCAAGAAAATGCTTATATTTCGACATTTAAGGCGTGTATTAGATATATTGGCAGAGTAAAAATAAAAAAAATATACAATATGCAATACAATTATACAATCCAGGATCCATGCCAAAGAAAGGATCTTGAGCTTCAACGTAACTTAACACATTGAGTTATTAATATTTACCATGAATAATATTTCCGTCAAATCGAAGAAAAGGTTGAAAAAATATTTTACGGTATAAAATCATCAAATAAGTAGTTAAAAACCAAAAACAGAACAAGGATGGTTGAAACGGGTTTAAAACTGCGAACATGAAAATATTAGGTGCCATTTCTAACACACCTCTTTTACGAAGTGTTGCTTTCAACACAGTTCTTGTTTTTTCATTGCAGAATCACAGATCTGTAACGAGTGGTCATTTCTCGTTTATACTGAGCGTTCGGGCATTTCGTTCGTAGTGATAATTCGTTTATTCGGGGTTAGTAACTAGCTGATGGTGGTATTAAGAAGTGGTGGTTTCGTACTTGCTCTACCGGGGTTGCGCATGCGCTTAAGTAGGACAGTAGCACAGATCCATGAAAATATACCAATTTTATAATCTTCTTCTTGAATTTGTTACTAATACTTTCACTACGTAGGTAAAAAAAATAATATACTGCTCCAGGATGCGTTCAATGAACAGTAATCAATAAAGTCACTTAACACGGTTTGTAGCTAAATTAGCGCAACGGTCCTTCTAAGTGATTTTGAATTGACAAGCACATAGCGTTGAAAGCAGGTTGGTATTTGCTCGTTTACCGGGTTTGGTTTCATCACAACAGAACTAGGAGAAATAGACGGTAGAACTGCGCCAAAACACCGACTGAGATGTCTTTAGACTGGCAAGTACTGTTTTTACAGAAGCAGACAAGAAATGGTTTTACCACATAGAAAGACCGAGGAACGAAAAAAAAAAAAGGAAAACATCCATTAGAGCAAAGAACAAAGGCTATCAAATATTTATGATGTTGTGAAGGTTAAGATAAGTTACACATTACCGGGAAAATCTCCCAGCGTGTTGTCTTCGGCTTTATTTAAAGATATTTATCACCCTAGACAAGAAAACCTTTTAGCAGTGCAAAAAACATGAAGTTGACCATGTATATAGTTAAAAAACAGCGATTTAAAATTTTAATTTACGCGGGCGAAAGTATCAGACTGAAGAGCAACTGGTGTATTTGACACTTAACTTTTCGCTAATTGTTTAGACTTATGAAAACAAATAAAACACAAAAATCTTCGGTTAATAAGAAATTTCTAAGCGAATTGATTATTCAGTTACGACCAATTAAGAATAAATTCGTACACGCTTCTAGTCCACATTTACCGACAAGTTCGCTTTGAAATGAAGCCGACGCAACTAGTTAAATTAGTGCATCTAATATCATAGGTGACAAATTACTCCTTAATTTTGGCGCGAAATTTTAACGTTAATTTATAATTTCACATGTGAAATTATGAAATTGCCATAGCAACGTAGTTAGCGGCAAGATGGCGTCCGGGATAAAAGATGTTTTAAAGCTTAAACTTTGTATATTTTCGCTTGAATTTCATCTTAGACAGCTATATTTGAAACTTTTTGTCAACAGCAGAAAGGAGTCGAACAAAGGTTTTCTTCAAAGACTAAAAAACTTGCGAACTTAAGCAAAATGTATGCTTTCAACTTTTCACGCTCGGAGTTCGCGATGCAGTATACCAGTGAAAAACCTAAGATTCCAAGCGTAATTTGTCACCTATGATATTAATATGAAATCAAATGTTATACTCGTGAAATTAGGAAATAATTTCACTTGCATTTTGTCAAAATTCTTATAATTTCCCTCGCCTAAAGGCTCGGGAAATTATTAGAATTTTGACAAAATGCGCGTGAAATTATTTCCTAATTTCACTCGTCACCATTTGATTACCCATTCTAATATTGGGGCCTATTGCAACCATTTAAAAGCTTTTCTGTCACCTGTCAAGATATTTCAAATAAAATTTAGCTTTCTGCTTCTTAACGGTTCAGAAAAAAAAAACAAGTCTCTGGCAATTAACTTTACTGAATTGAAGAAGTTTTTCTGGATTTAAAGTTGTTTAAAAAAATATATAATTGCTTTTTAAAACTTCCAAAACTTCAGCTAACCAGGCCGCCGCCTGGTTAACTCAGTTGGTAGAGCGCCGGACTGCTGTGCGGGAGGTCGTGGGTTCGAACCCCAGACCGGACCAAAACTCAGGGTCTTAAAATAACTGAGGAGAATGTGCTGCCTTTGTAATTACATCTGCAAATGGTTAGACATTCTAGTCTTCTCGGAAAAGGACAATAAACCGTAGGTCCCGTCTCCTGTATCTTCAGTCTTATCACAGGGGACGTTAAAGAACCCACACACTATTCGCAAAGAGTAGGGCACGAAGCTCCCGGTGTTGTGGTCTGGCCTTGTGTAATTAATTACAGTATGTGTACAGCGCATTTGAACATATATATATGAAAAATGCGCTATATAAATTCATTATCATTATCATTATCATATTGTCTTGATTCCCTACCAAATTCTTAGAACTATTATTAAAAGACTTTATGGTAATCAGTAGTGAGAATTTACACTTTTAGCCTGGGACAGGAAGTGTTTTGAAGTCCTAGTGCAGGAGCTGCAGAAAACTTATTATATTTATTCGAAACCCATTCATTTTGTCAACAATGTTTAACTTGTTTATAATCATAAAACGTTCTCAGCACGTTGATAAGTTTGAAAATGAGGCTAAGTTTCCTCAATGACTACCGCTTTTCTGTGCAACTTTCTGGAATTAAATCTAGAATTGAAAAAAACAATACGCTAAGACTGTCTTCAAAAAAGCAAATTATTATTATTTTATGTAATTCGTTTAACTCTGCACACAAGCGTCGGTTTTTCTTCAATTGCACTCTTAAATAGTCATATTATTTGAGATTTTCGTTTTTCTTTTAATTATTATTGTAAAAATATTATATGAGAACATGTTCCGTTGATGAATCCGTTTCGGAAACTTGCATTTGTAGAAACAAAGTGAAAGCATTTTGTTTTTGTAAATTGAATTTAAAGTTCCAATATTTCTGGTTATTTGCCAGAAGGAAGACTGACAAGTTGAACCTATGTAAAATGTTATTTACATAAACACATAGTTAAAAACTGCAATTCAGAGTTTATTTTACGTGTGTAAAATTATCAGACTGAAAAGCAACTGGTATAATTGACACTTAACTGTTCGCTAATTGTTTAGACTGAAAAAAAAAAAAAAACAAAGCACATGTTTTATTTGAAAACAAGAAATTTCTAAGCGAATTTAATGGATTATTCAGTTACGACCAATATTCATTTACGCTTCTAGTTTGCCTTTACCAAGAAGCTCACTTTGAAATAGTAACATGCAATCAGCATATGCATGCTTGGAATAAGCTTTTTAGAACTAGTTTAAAGCTTTATTAATTGTCACCTGTCAAGATATTTCAAATAAAATTAAGCTTTCTCCTGCAAGATGGTTTAGTTAAAACAAGTAGCTGGCCATTTAGTAACATTGATACTGAATTGAAGAAGTTTCCTAGCTTTCAAGGCCACCCAATCCTAAGTTGTTTAAAATAACTATGATTTCGTAGTTTTTATAAATTCAAAACTTCATGCTTTGCAATTTGATTCAGGTTTGGGACAGGGAGTGTTCTGAAGTCCTAGTGCAGCAGCTGCAAAAAAGGTGATTATAATTATTCGAAACCCAATCATTTTGTCAACAATGTTCAACTCGTTTATGAAATACTATGGTTACTGCTTATCTGTGCAACTTTCTGAAACTTAATCAGGAATTAAAAAGACAATATCCAAGACTACTTATTTGCTTCAAAATAGCAAATTTTTATTTTTAATTAACATTATTTGAGATTTTCTGGGCTTTTGTATTATTGAAAAAAATAATATATGAGGACGTTTTCCGTTTCCTTCTTAATTCACAGCTTCAAGTAAGGGAATCCATTTCAGGGACCTGCTGGTGTAGAAACAAAGTGAAAGCATTTTTTTGTAAATTGAATCTAAGAGCCTATTAATTCCTGGTTATCTGCCAGAAGGAAGACAGATAAGTTGCGTCCACTCTGTAAAATGCTATTTACATAAGCATAAGAAAGAAATATTAATGTTGTTGAGCTACGTTGTGTGGATTAGACAGAAGAAAACCTTCTTGTAATCCAGGGAAACTATGCTTATAGTAATAAACCGCAATTCAGAGTCTCACTTAGGTGGGTGAAGTTATCAGACTAAAAAGCACTGAACTTGTATAATAGGCTGTTAACTGTTTGCTAATTGCTTACACTGAGCAAAACAAATAAAACACAAAAATCCTCGGTTTAATTGAAAACAAGAAATTTCTAAGCGAATGGATTATTCACTTACGACCAATTGAGGATATTCATACACGCTTCTATTTCACCTTTACCAACAAGCTCGTTTTGAAATTAAAAGATGCGACGCAACTAGCATATACATGTAATATTGAGGCCTTTTACAACTATTTTAAAGCTTTTTGTCATCTGTCAAGAAATTTTAAACAAAATTAAGCTTTTTGCTGCTAAACGGTTTAGTAAAAACAGGTAGCGCTAGCAGGCCATTTGCAAAAATTAATTCCGAATTGAAGACGTTTTCTAGCTTTCAAGGCTACCCAATCCTTACTTGTTTTTAAAAGTATCATATAATTCTTAGAACATTCAAACCTTCATGCATGTTTATTTGGTCATATTGTCCTGATTCTCCGCCAAATTCTCAGGACAATCATGAAAATGATTTTTTGTTAATCAGTAGCGAGAATTTACACTTCTAATCTGGGAAAGGAAGGGTTTTAACGTCCCGATGCAGCAGCTGCAAAAGAGTCGATTATATTTATTCGAAACCCAATCATTTTGCCGACAATGTTTGAATCGTTTATGAAATAAAATGTTGTCAACACTTCCGTTCTGTTTTTTCTTAATTCAGAACTTCAAATTAACGAATCTGTTCTTGGCAACTTGATGTTGTGGAAATAAAGTAAAAGCATAAATTTATTTTATAAATTGAATTTTAAAGTGCCTATTAATGTCTGGTTATCTGCCAGAAGCACGACAGCCGCAGTTGAGCCCGTTCTGTTAAATGCTATTTGGATAGGCGCAAAGAGATGTGAATGATGTGTGTACTTAAAGACAAATTTTGATGCTATCGGCATTCTTGAGAAGAACACTCAGCGTTGCCTTAAGCTTATTTAAATATATTTATTATCCGGCAGAAGAAAACCTTCCTGTAAGCCAGGAAAACGCACGTAGTTAAAAACTGCAATTCGGTTTAATTGAATTTAATTCATGTCGGTGAAATTATCAGACTGAAAAGCAACTTGTATAATTGGCTCTTAACTGTCTGCTAATTGTTTTATCACTGAGGTTAACAAGTAAAAACGAAAAACGTTTGGTTTATTTGAAAACAAAAAAAATTATGAGCGAATTCGAATGGGTTATTCGGTTACGACCAATTGAATGTTCATGTACGCTTTTAGTCTGCCTTTACCGATAAGCTTCCTTTGAAATTGTAAGAAGCCGGCGCAACTACTACATGCATGTAACATTGGGGCCTTTTAAAACTAGTTAAAAGCTCTTTTGTCACCTGTCAATTTTTTTAAAAATAAAATTAAGCTTTCTGCTGCATAATAATTTAGTTAAAACAAGTAGCTGGCCAATTAGTTGAAATTATACCAAATTGAAGAAGTTTTCTAGCTTCTAAGACCACCTAATTTTAAGTTGTTTAAAAAAAAAACGTGTAATCCCTTTTTAAAACTTCGTGCATGCAATCGAACCCATGGCTTCCCAGATACCGGTTGGGCGCTCTAACCAACTGAGCTACGAGAGACTAGTTGTGAGCTGGGCCAGTTGATTGAAATAAAATGTTGGTTAGAGCGCCCAACCTGTTTCTGGGAGGCCATGGGTTCGATTTCCGTCGGGGACTCAGAATTTTTCCTTGTCCCATGCTCGTGTCATGTTGAACATCTCAACTTATTTATTTATTGTCAAAGGTTGCGTGTTATAACCAAGCATGGATTTTAATTTTCCACCCCTTTCCTTTCTCTTTCTCCTTAGCCTTTCACCCCCACCTGTCTCTCCCACTTCTACTCTCATTCAATTTAATGTTTGTTTCACATTTCCTAACCAATTCAGTATCGTACTTATCTGTGCCAAGCAATCAGATAATAACAGAAATTTGCCTTAATTTTGATCTCCCTTACCAAGACCTTAGAGTATAAACCGCTAATAAAACAAAACACACTTGATAATAATTCTCTGAGGTTATACACCTTGCAGTATTAACGTACTAACGAACTTGATAACAAACCCCATGTCGTACTAAGGATTTTTACTGATCAACATAAAAAATAAGTTCATAATGGTTTGTTCCCAAAACGTTTTTTACTGTACAGAGGGTCTGTATATTGACCTGTAACTTGTATACCGTATTGAAAAATTCAGAACGAACCGACTTCTGCCCGCTACCATGATATCATGTTGAAAAATTAGCTCGTTCGAAACCGTAGCCCCCCGGTTTACTGGCAGTCTTTGAAAATCCTGAATTTCGTCAAAATGAGCCAAAATAAAGTTTTAAAATTTCCTTTATCAATATGGTTCTTATCTTTTCATTCAATTCTATGAACTGCTTTTATACAGTACTGTCCACAAAGATTTCAATTTCCTCAAAGTTTCGGGACAAATGGATACAAAATATTTCGTGCAGAATGTAATTTGATTAAGCGAATGTTTTCACGTCTATAAAAACTTCAAGCAGTGAATGAAAAACCATTTTGGTTTCATCGATGAGAGCCACTTTCAAATAGTTAATGCATAAAAAATAACAATCAGATCAGAATACAATAATTATTAATGTAAGGTCTCGCTATTATGTCTCGGCAGAGATACTTCTTTTTTGCAAGTTCAAATGTATGCAAATTTCGTGTGAAATGTAAGTCAATCCCATTGGTCTGTTTTGTTTTCCTGATCATGTTTGTCTGTGATTTTTACAAAACATGTGGTCTTTTTTTTCGGAACTTTAAGTTGTACAAAAATTCCTATTTTGAACACAGATGTCACTTCCGGAATTTCTCATCTAAAATTCAATTGGTATTTAATTATAATTATTCGAAGTTTTCATTTTCAAGTCATCTTTTCATTCGATAGCTTTACTGATCTCGTAAAAAATTCCATTCAAGTTCACACCAATACTGTACATTGTCAATGTTTTGCTGACGTCTTGAGAAGTGTCTTACTAACGTCACTAGTCAAATCTAAAATATATCTAAACCAAGTTGTGCAAACATTCTACTCTTTGTGACAGGCGACTTTGACGCCCAATTGTGCGGAAATGAAAATCGACATACTTCTTGCTAAATATATAAAAAGTAGTTTTAAAGTGGAGTCCGCCTCAAAAAAATGTACCGCCAGATCACACTGCTATTTGTAGAAACCAGCAAAGCGTCTAGTTTCAAAGTTTCCCACAAAAAGATTGCGTGACATGAATGACGTTACCCCTTTTATTTACAAAAATAGCTTCAACTTGTCAAAGCAACTACAGTTTCACAATGGTGATTATTAGTACTTTACCCCTTAAGCTTTTTTCTCTGTCCTCCCGCCGAAGCAAAGAAGTGAACCAAATTGCAGATTAGCCCAAAAATCGACCCAGTGTTCCTACAACGATTTACTGTCAAAACTGAAATGAAACCGATTGGCCCAGGCTATCCCCGTCATTTTTAGCCGACAGGAGACTATCGTCTAGGACGACCAAAGGGTAAACTATAAATCGGCCACGCCCGATTAATAATTTCTGGGTATATTTTAACCATCGTTACTTTATACGGTTATTTGTACCCAAATTCTGGGTATATTTCAACCATGGTTACTTTATACCGGAATCCGGAATTCGGAATCGGAATCCGGAATCGGGAATTCGGAATCCGGAATCCGTTGACTTGCTTAAAATGTTTTAATATTCAGAATGAGTGACGAGAGAAATGATTCACTCTTACAGCGACGACCAATAAAATCATAAGGGAAGAAATTTCTGTTTTTTTTTTCATTGTTCTGGAAAGAGCTTGACGTGAAAACGATTTTCAAAAGTGGCCGTTGGAAACTCTATCTAAATAGAATCACCATCCAGTGTCAAAAGGTTTAACAAAAACCATGCAGTCCACTGTATAGTGATTTATCCAGCACACATGTCGGAACACGTCCAGTGCGTTAAACATTTACGTGGACTGGTGGATCGCGTAGAAGCTGCATGATTTTTAACATGTGGTCAAGCAAATCTAGCGTATCTAACGAAAAGGAGAGTAAAGTAAATCATTCGTATAGCTTATTTTAAGGCGATACGTGACATCAATATTTGTTAGTTATTTGCTACACTGATACATTTTTGACTGTCAAAACATTTTGTGTGCAAAATAATCTCGTTTAATGTGTGACGGCTGCGTTTGAAAAATTTGATAGCAATATAGAACGGTCTTGATCCCAGATGCATGATTTAATGGTATTTTGCCGATTGTTAGCTGAAATAAATCTTTTTTAAGAGATTCTCAAGTAATAAAACTCGATTCGGTTCTATAGGAGGAAACTCGTTATTTCAATTCGTGATAAAAAAATAACCACCCGTGAAAAAAGAAATTAAAGTTGCAATTGCTTCGACGCCATAACTGGAATGTCGTTGATAAAAGATGCATCATAAATTCTAGATATTTATTATATTTTTCAGTGGTCAGATGTAATAGCTCTTTAATTTAGGAGATCGTTCACTAAATGAGACTTCTCCTAGTACGCACTTAGTTGTTGAGATTCTATAACCACAGCCCTCTAGCTGCTCTAGCTGCAAGAATTTCGGTCAACAGAGAATTCTTTTTCAAAAATTTAGATCTAGAATTCACATTTTTTTTATTGGGTACTTAAATTTTATCAGAAACAAGCTACGCAACGTAATATTTCGGATTTAATGAACTTGCTTTCTCTGGTCTTTCCGTTTTTGTTTTCCAAATTCCCGTTTCCGAATTCCGATTCCAGATTTCATGTTTTAGGGTTGCCGCTTTTTAAGAATGGTTACCTTATACTCAAATTGTAGGTACAAATCAAATCAGATCTGATTGAATGACAATAAAAAAAGGCACTCTGTGCATGCTCAAAACATTCGCTTTAGCCAGAAAGTTAGCTTGGGTGGGGTGGGGGCGAAAACTGCCAACACGCTTTTCGTTTCTACTACTTTTAAGCTTGCGTGGCCGGCGTTCAAAGGGGAAGGAGAAGGGGACTTGAACGCCGGACACGCAGGCTAACTACTTTTGGTCTTTCGGTCTAGAGCAGCAAGCCAAGTCTGGGAGGGGGGTGGTGGGATTTAAGGGGGGGCATTCCAAAAATTATGGCTTTAAAGGGGGCAAGCCAAAAAAATATGGTCTGTAAAGGGGGTCACTGAAAATAATTATACTTTTAAGTGTAACAACAACAACAACAACAACAAAAACCCTTTATTAAACGTGTCTGGGGTATTTAGCCTTGCTGCTAATTAGGGACACACACACACACACACACACACACACACACAAAAAAATATATAAATGTGAAAGTTAATAAGTATATCTGACTTGTTTCAACAAAAGGTGCCCGGCCGACTGACAAAAGTCTTGAAATTCACCAACAGCCACCCTCCCTTCCCCTGCGGTCCCCTGGCTAGACCAGGGATCTGGGTGGAGTGACTAGTCAACCACGGTGACAAGCCAAGCTGCCACAGGGCTGCAGCTGGCTGCCAAACACAAGACAGTCATTAAAATACCATGACCTTGCCGTGACGCAAAGTCTGGTGAAAATGAAACAAAAAACTCCACTATGCCCACCCCCCTTGGAAGCCAGAAATTCAACCCCTGACCCTGGGCTCCCAGGGCTGCTAGCTCTACCACTCAGCTACCCGACACAACCTTCCAAGACATTGCCACTCCCCCCCCCACCCCACCCTCAATTTTTTCTCGCACTTCAAGCACGGTTGGCATCGCCGACATTCTCGACGACGTTGACAGATACTTTAATTAGGGGGCGGCAGACGACTTCACAAGTAAGTGAGGGGAGCAGGGATGGCGCAGTGGTGAGAACGCTCGCCTCCCACCAATGTGGCCCGGGTTCGATGCCGGCCCGGTACCATATGTGGGTTGAGTTTGTTGTTGGTTCTCGTCCTTGCTCCGAGGGTTTTTCTCCGGGTTCTCCGGTTTTCCTCCCTCCACAAAAACCAACACTTTCAAATTCTAATTCGATCTGGAATCAGTGGGATCAAGAATAGCCACCTAGTGGAATCTCCCACTGTAAATTCCCATTTATTTTATTTTTTTTATTTAATTGTATCAGGCTTTCCTTTTTTTCGCCTTCCCTCCGCCGCGAAAAAAAAAGAAAGCCTGATCGCAGGTTATGCTGTGACTGGCAAAGTCTGGTGAAAATGACACAAAAAAACTCCACTATGCCCACCCCCCTTGGAAACCAGCAATTCAACCCCTGACCCTGGGCTCCCCAGGGCTGCTAGCTCTACCACTCAGCTACCCGGCACAACCTTCCAAGACGTTGCCACTCCCCCCCCCCCCCCCCCCCCACCCCTCAATTTCTTCTCGCACTTCAAGCACGGTTTGCGGAGTCCACCTTTTGTCAAATCAGTGTAGATATATTAAAAAGTTAATAAGTAAATATTAAAATATTAATAGTAAATATTAAAGTCAGATGAGGATAAACATAGTGGACAGTTTTCACAATTATCAACAATTATCCCCAAGCAAAGATGCCGTGTCTCTTCTTCTTATAGTTGATATGAAGGAATGTAGGGTATCACAGTTCTTTTCATCTCTTGAAAGTCTTGACCACATGTATGGACACATTTATCTTATAGAGTGTTTCCCGTATCTTACAGTCCGAAATCTTGGTTTCTTAAAGTCATTTCCATTCCGAAGTTGGTATGTCGTTCCATTTTCTTCAAACATATTCTGTAAATAGATTAGTGTCAGTTTATGTTTAACTTTGTACATTAGTATTGCCAAATCTTGTAACCTTTGGTTGTATTGAGTCGTTAGTCCAGCTTTCTTAAGTAGTTCATCATATGTCATATATGTTGTAATGAGGGCTTCTGTAATAGTAAAAAATCTTGCCAGAATGCCCAAATAACATTCCTGTGGTTCTGAAAATTCAAATTTTCCTGGGGGAGCCTATTGGGTTCTCTATTACTGCCCTTGATTTAATGATTGCACGCAGTTTGTTTCAGGTGTCAAGACCTGCAATTTATAGTGTAGGTTCTTCCCGGGGGGGGGGGGGGGTACTAAAAAGTTTATACGGGGAGGCTCCGCCCAAAGTTCTAACCCCTTACCCGTTTATATACCATTTTTGACAGAAATTGTACCCCCCGATACCTTAACTGAAAAAGGTACCCCTCTCATATACCTCATAATCACTTTTATGTAGCGCTAATAAATTAAAATAATACAGCCATAAATTGCGTCTGTTCAATATTTTAATTAAAGGCCCTTAAATAGCCAAACGGCAGATTTTCATACCCTTTCATATACTTAAACCGTGAAATCCCTACCCTTTTATATACCTGAAGCCTGAAAAAGGTACCCCTTTCGGGCGGAGCTCACCCGTATAGGCCATTATAGGGAGTAACCCCCCCCCCCCCCGGGAGGTTCTTTGTATGCTTTGTTGGCTTGCCCAGTGAATATCAAATATATCGCACTGTTGGACGGTAGAGTCGTGAAGGGAGGGTTCATATCGGGGCTCTTCCCCCACCCCTTGCTTTCTTTTTTCCATCTTTTTCCATTTCCAACTACTTTTCCAACTAGAACCGCTGTCTTACGGAATCTATTGGACCCGATTTGTACGGTTGTATTTTATAAGTGTCCGTATTATAGAGATAGAGTTTGTATGACATCCTCTTTCCCTGAGATCAAGTGAGCTTTCTGTAACAAAGAGGTATCCGTGTTATGGAGTAATCTGTATATGTAATCTTCTTAACGGCCCTCTTGGGCCTTGCCTTTGGAGAGATTCACGTATTGCTCTTTTATTTTTTTCCGCCCACTCTCTGCCCTCGCCCCACCTCTTTCAACACCTCTTTAATCGCCAATGGTATTTCTCATTGTATGTGGGAACAGCTAGATATATAGCTGGTCGGCGTTTCAGACGGCATCGTTTTAACAATTTGCGTGTTTTCTTCATTACCTGTTTTCGTGTTATGTCAGTCCAAGGTCAGTGGCATTTGGAAAAGAGTTTCGCAATAAGAATAAGAATTGTGCTTTTTCTTCCCAAAATCAATCCAAAACTTGCAAATCAACATTTCGTCAAATTTGTCTACCTACTTATTTCACGAGACAAAACGCGCACTAATAACAAGTTGGAGATGCAACAGTTTCTTTTAAAATTAAAAGGTATTTCCTTTGTGTTCGTCTTAGTGTCTGGCAAATGACTTACATATCTTATAGGTTTCCCAATGATTTTAGAACTTGAATAAGCCTCTGGGTAAATACAAACAGCATTCTTACAATGCTTGAAGTTCTCATAAATGTTCTTGTAGTAAGCTGGTAGCTAGGGTTGTTAGTACCACAAAGCTGGAAATATTATAAGCACTTTTAATCTGACAATCGTTTACGTAGGGTATTTGTGGATAATCGGATTAGCAATTAAATCTTTCAAGGTTTTAAGTATCAATTTCCGTGAGTTGTCTCTCACCTTTCGCTCTCTCTTCTCCTTGTTAGAAAAGATGAGTTTCTGTGTGTGAGCAATTTGACTGCAATATAGACCAATGCTCTGCCATTAAATGACTTTGCCATTTATAGAGCCAGCATTATTTAATATAGGGCCTGAAGCAATACATAGATCTTGATATTTTATACATTTTTCTTTCAGACGGTTTTTTCATTGAAGAGTTTAAATTGTCCTGTCTAGAGCTTTCAATCTGTATTCTTGTTAGTGCGGCTACAGACCGACCAATGGCAAGAAATTCTTCAGAAGGATTACTTTTAACTATGAAAAGAAATATTAATGTCAGTACATTATCAACCGGTTTGTTCAAGTAGAAACCGTAATGGTTCTTTCTTTCCCATGAATCTGGAAAATGCATTAAGCTATTCTATTCTGGAACGTTTCTAATGTAAAGTAATTAGTAGCTAATCGCATAATTGATCACATCCTTCAACGTTTTAAACGTTAAAAGGAGTCACGATGTAAAAATAAGTCAGTATTTCCTCTGAACAATGACAACGATACCGCCTCTAAACGATGTTAATCATTTTCCCTGCTTGAAATGGTTACAGTATGTAAAAGTAATAATAACTAATCGGATTAGAAGACTTGGATTGGAGACTATGAGAACCTACTGCCTTAGTTAATCTAATCTCAGGTTCACCGGGACTGCATCTAAGAATCCTGAAAATGTGAAAAACATATTAGGCAAGACATGGGCGATTTAAGATCAGTACTTGATGGTCACAAATGACCCCCCTTCCGTAAGCGGACAACTATCCCATTCCCAGGTAATTGGACACGTGGATCTGGCCCATACTGTACTGAATTTATACTTTATATTTCACATGTTTCTTCGAGACAGACACTTTTCTGCAAAGGCGGACAATATGGAAAAGCTTATCTTGAGTCTATATTGCTTCATTTGGAGAGTAGAATGTATACATCTGATATAACCGACTACGCTTTTGGGTGAAAATGATGGTTGAACTTTGCTAATTATTGTTAAGCCGCGGTCATTAGTTTTGTCTTTATCCCCTTGATGGAGCCCGAAACATGCCTGCATTGAAAACTCTAGAGTAGCTAAAGTACTGCCGCAAAATAAGAATAATCCTTCTCTGAACAAGCTTTTGGTTCTCTGCAGTAACAAAAATGCCGAAATGCTACCATCGACCCTAGGTATAGAGTCAGAGTTTTTAGGCTTTCTTAATTGCTCTTTTGGCATTATTGTCACGGTAGATCACACGTAAACGTTTAGGAAACCGCAGACGTTCCTTAGCTCATATAATTTATCGTAAACATATAAATTCTCCTTATTGGCCTTCATACATTTCTTATAGTACTAGTTGAAAGAACTTGTCTGGATATCGCTGAAGGTAATTTCTCGTGGGTATTCACAATTGAAATTCTCGTGACGTGTTTGCAAGCCGGCCTTGATTGACCGATTGACTGTTGACAGTATGAAGAGAAATAGAGGTACCTCACTCGGACTCCTGGGGCTTAATTCAGATTTGATTCTAAACCAAGTCGAAGCCACTCTCAGGAGTAACCTTACCGTAATGGCGTTATACTCGAAACAACAAAAAGTCAGAAAGCAAACGAGAAGGCACATATTGTTTGCTCAAAGGTAAGTTGAATTTGGCAAGCAAATACTTAAAATATTATTCTTGTTTGTTGTCAAAACACACAGAAAACGAAGTAATTCTGCTAATTATATATCAAAAACGAGTGCCGGCGAGTGTTTCATCGAGGTTTCCAAACACTCGAAACAATTAATCAGTTTTCTCGTGTTTGGAAAACCCGATGAAACACTTGTTCTTTGAAGTCTTAAGTAAAAATGCATTTTAACAAGACCACCTTCCATGACCTTGAAGCTTGAAATAAAAGATTGGCATGGAGACTACTTGTAGTAATCGTCCACTATATCTTCAGTTAGTCGGCTAGTAAGATGTGTCAAGATGTGTGTTTAAAGTATTTCGCTCGAAAAGTTTATATGAAGACGGAGTGTGGCTTTCCGTCCCCCCGCCGTTTCCTTTTCTTCCACGCGATTTACCACGAGTTTCACATAGCTTAATCACCACCTTTTTATTAGCGCCGTTCTCGTTTTCAAAAGAGTGAAAGCAGAAAACGAATCACTGCATAGAGCTGAAGGATATTTTTAAGTGTATTCCTTGTGTTAAAAAGGTACCCTGTAACAATGGAAAAAATGTCAACTGTTTTTTAGCACCATTTGATTTGTCATATTAGAGCTTATAGAGGCTTTAGTTGTAGTGATTTGATGAGGAAAATTTGCCTTTATCGACAATATAACTTTAAGCAAACTTGAAGTTAGTATTGTAAGGAAGAAAACAAAAGAAAATCGAAAAGTAATCGTACAAATAAGGTCTATAAAGGATCAAGGAAAATAATGTTACTCGGAATCGAAAAAAGAGCTAAGGAAATCTTTATTTCTACACGGATAATGCATCAGCTTTAAAAATACTACAATCCTAATTTACATTAGTACTTACTGTAATACTTTAATTCTAAGATGATAAGCTATTACTAAGGAAAGCTGCTTTCCACGAATGCCGTGCCATAGAGTACTTGTTTTAATACACCTTTCAATTGCCTAAGGGACTCTGCTTGTCTTTCGTTGGAAAGAAGGCTGTTCCATAAGATTGCGCCGCTGTAGGAAAAGCTCTGTAAGACAAGAGAAGAAAAAGTAACTTGCATGTAAAAGAGAAATGAATACATACCGAAACATCATCTGGTAAACTGATCGTTTCATTTTAAGTCGTGGTGAGGGGTGATTCGTGAATAGGTCTCTGTTTAAAGTTAATAGTCAATAGTGAAAATCTGTCAGTGGCATCTGTGAAGAAGTGATTCAGGGAATTGTCAAACAGACAAGTCATGGATAATATGCCCTGAAAATCAGTAAATGTCTTGATGCATAATCAATTCTCAAAACGTATTCTGAAAGAAACATAAAGTGATTACTAAGGAGAAGTGATATTTTAATAAAGGCAGACGTTGAAAGGCTAAAGTAATAGTCAAACATCACATATCTCGTCGTTTACTGTTTTATTCTAGTCCGGCCGGTAGCTCAATATCAAATATTTATTCCGAGTCAAACACCTTGAGTAACCTAATTCTAATTTTGAACAAAAAAGAAATATGTCGACTGTGATTTTGCTGTAGCGTTGAAAATGATGCAGATATTATTGTCGCATTAATTACTATACTCTGTAATTTGTGTCAAGGTCTAGTTTGGCAAGATGTTATTTCTTTTAATGTTAATTCTCAGAAATTGGTGTAACATAAGCACAATGTTCATTAGTTCGTGTTTTTTTTTACATTCTTGTCACCTGCCCGTCAATATATTGATATTATAACGAGAAACTATGTCCTTAGAATCTTTCGATTCACTGTTTTCAGTCTGTAATATCAATCACGGAAGAGTAACTTAACAGTCGTGGTATATTATTCTCGTGTAGAAAGTGCGTTGTTGTTTTTGTCAGTCTTAATTCTCGTTGATGGATCCTGATTTGGTTTACTTATTAAACGCTTTAGTATTTTTTCAATGATTATTTCCTAGTTAAATCGGTCTTTCTTTGGCGGTTTTCTTGAAATCGATCTTTAAGCGCAAGCAATTGATTTGACGAAAGACGTAATGGCCTGTCGGATAGGTTGTGCCGAGTCATTACGCCCTTATATTTTGCCGACAAAAGCTTGAATCATGAATTGTCTGGCAACAAATGTGTTTTTCCTTTAGATGTGCCGGAGTTAATAGCCGTGCAATACGGGGCCGTATTTACTGAAAGCTCACTTTCATTACTGTTATTATCACTATTCACCAACTCGAAGTGGCCATATTGTACGAAACTCTTAGTTGACTTTAATAGCTTCACTTGTCACTCGTTCAACACAGATTGATTTTTTTTGTTTTAGAGAATCTACCGACAGTTTAAATAACAGTACTTCAACAAAGTATAATACTATTTAAACCGACAAGAAGCAGTAAAGCACCTTTTTTCGTACATGAATGGAGACCGGAAGGTACATGTACTCCAAGTGAAGGCTGCCTTCGCGATATTGAGTAGGGAAACGATCGAGTTGAAAATTGCACTGAAATTACGAATATGCAGTGTTTTTTGAGCACGAAAAAGCTCTTTCATCAATGAATAAAGAAAAACAAAACTTCATCCAGTCGTTAAAGCGATTATTTTGCTACCTTCATTCTTCGAGTAATTTTTTTTCTACCGTAAGGGAATGATCCACTAGCATCTATGCCATAAATGTCATTTTCGCTAAATAACTCAACTAATAAATAAATTATTAAAAGCTTCTTAGTTTAATTTAGATTCACGATATAGAAATAAATCTACAGTGGCTATTGTAAAATACTCTTCATCAGGCGATAAGTATGAGCAGGCGTCCAATATAGCAAAAAAAAAAAAATTTCCTTCTCGTGTTGACGACTAAATATCAAAGATCTTGTGTTTTAAATCACTTATTTTGCACTTACCTCTGATTGTTCTTAGTGGTGGCAATAAATCTTTATTGGACGCTAAAATGACAATTTATGGAGTAGCTGTCTACCCATGAGCAGGCCGATATTTGGACATATTAGCTGATATTGGATAAAAGTCTCGTAACGAAATAAATGATGGCGTGCTAAAGGACCTAAAGCTGACCGATGACGTCAAGACGAATTCGTGGGCTGTTTCTGAAAGTCAAAGTGATTTAGCCAGATGGAGTTTCTGACCTAAACGCAAATTCATTCATTCATTTAATTTAATGCGTTCAGTCTGAATGGCTGTCATTTCAAATATTTGAAAGCTCATCCTCAACCGGAAATCTACTGTTCTAATGATGTGGTTATCACTGTAGACCTCTTTTGAGGAGTACAATTGCGCGACATTTTGATGGCAATTTCAACCCTTATTAAAGGTGCGATCACTTCAAATATACGCTCTGAAAACGATAAAGGATAATAAATCAAAACACGCGAGTTGGCAAACTTTAATATTGCCCTCGGGTACTACAGTAGAATTTTGCATTTTTCTGGAAGCGTTGGTGAAAATAAGATATATATTTTTGTTTTTATTGTTATGACCTTGGCGATCGTGCGATTTTTTTTTTTACTAAACCGCCTTAAATCCTGTAACTGAACACTTTAAATTACCTTTTATCACCTTTGAATAGCGGCAAATATATAAATTAAAAATTGTTTTCGTTAGGTTATATTAAAATCTGTTTTCATTCGTTAACTAACTGTTTTGATGAATATAAAAAAGAAAGTATTAAAAAATCACGCTTTCCTAGACCAATTCTCAGAAGTACAAGGTAAATAAGTCAGTTTATAAGGTTCGATATAAGAATGGGCAATGTGAGGATAAATATCGGTAACACACGGCTTCACTCAAAGCCATGCAGCTGATAACTTGCTTATCAAACTGAATTTTCACAATAGTCAAGTTAAAGTGATCGGTGATAATTTATCTCGGTTGTGACATGTTTCGGCGGGCTTCCGGCGCATAAATGGAATTGTGTTTTAATGTTTTTTCTTGCGCCTTTTGTACATCGTTGGTCGCTTTGGACTCGCTGTCGGCTAAAGTTGCCAGTTGTCGCTCTAGCTTCCCGCCTTTGTTTTCCGCTGGCAAAAGGAAAAGTACTTCTTGGACTTAAGATATTGTCGAAAATCATCTTACTCGCCTTATAAATGGAATGGGAGTTTTATTAATTTAAGTAATTTTAATATTCTTTATGTAGACATATACCAGGGACGCCTGCAAATATCTTTATCTGTTTTTATTTACAAGAGAATTTTTAAAAGCACATGTTTTACGAGAGAAAAATATTGACTCTAAATTCAAAGAAATCTCAGCGGGGATTTATAGTTTGGTTTATCACAAGTTAATCATCTGTACCAAACAAAAGCGTTTAAAAATTAGCTTCGGAAATCACCCCCTTTAATATCCTCTGATCTCGCAGTGACCTGCTGGAGATCAGAGGCTTTTACATAAAAGCAGCTTTCTCTTCAAGGAAGCTCAAATAAAAAAGAAAGAAAAATAAATCTAATAACTTTATCTGAACAAGGCAATTTAAGAATTCTTTTTATTTCCAATTTACCATTAACTTAGCAGAGTTCCGGTCTCCTTGCAGTAAATTAAATCAAGCGATAAGTAAATTGAAATTTTCTTTTGTAATTGAGAAAGGTATTCAGAATGCTTCATTGTACAAAATGAATGCTGTCAGTTGAATGGTTGTTCAGATCAACAAAAATCGCACGAAAGACATCGCCGATTAAGTAATCCTCACTCGCCCAAATTTACCTCTGCAATAAACTCCTTATAATATTCTTTACTGAAAGCAATCTGAATAAAGAAAAACACGCTTTCGTTTGACAGGTATAAATTCGACATTTCTTCCATGGTATACTTAGAGAACTTCTAGAACTGACCGATAGCCAACATAAATCGTAATAAATTTGACTTTTTGTAGATTGGTGGACATTTCTGAAATGGGCAATAACCTACAAATTTGAAATATACTGTTGGGAAGTCCTAGCCCATTAAATTTTAACTTACACGCGTTAATATCTTTCTTCAATTTCTGTTGCGAACATAATTCAACGGGAGTTATAAATGTACGCTGTTAATTAACTTGTCAACATAATGTTTTTATTCCCTTGTGTTTGCTGACATGCTTTAAAAATACCCCGCTATCCTTTCAGTGGATATATTTGATAAGGTTTGCTTGGTTAAATTGGATCGTATTTGGAAAAGATTGCATCTTGGTAGCGAAGCAAATTTTAGTCTTTTTGGACAAGAAAACTCAATATTCGAAAGTGATTTCGATTTTGAAGCACTGGAAAAAATATACATATTGAAAATCGAAAGCTTACAACTTTATCTGAACATGCTCAAGCAGCAACTAAAACTGCACATTGAAAAGGAGGATTTGTGGAAGATGTGTGTATTTTCCGTGCAAAAAACACGGGTCCTCGGAGTGTACAATATCGACAATGTACCGAGAAGTCTAGATATCTTGAATCGATAGCCAGGTCAAATTTAAGATTGGCTCAAATGTATAGTTTCAAATGAAATTTGTGCAAATGAAATCACTTTGTTCCTTATCATGTGTAACATGATTACCGCCGTTGTGAAGTCAAACAGCTGAACATAAAACTCGCCCAAACCCGGATTTCGTCTGCGGTGTAAAATCTTCGCCACTAAGGTCTTACCCACTTCGACAAGCGAGTCACCTGGTAAACATCACAACCGCACATAAGACTCTTTATCACTTCGATGGTAATAACAAGAACAGTAAATTTTCATTTTGCGGTTAAAATCGGCTAATTGTTCTTTCAAAGATAAACGTACAGAAATACTCACTTATAAGCAGTGTGGATCAAAGGCTTGCAGACACGTCCAAATGGCCGCTCTCCTGAATTAAAATGATAACTATAGAAATTCGCTTATTATACGATCAGTAAATATAGGGTTTGAAGGGGAATTAAGTCATTAAGAGTAAAAAAATCCTTGCTTGTTCACTAATTCCTAATCAGTAAATTGAAATTAAATTGAAATCAGACTTACTATAAAGGAATTTAAGGATTTAGGAAGAGTACCAACGAAGCCAGGTCTTATGAAGAATGCTTTTCCATAAAACCCCCAAGGTACGAAGCTAGCTTAGACTCGTTCAAACCAAAGAATAATTTGTTTATTCATAATTACAAGTCGAAAATCTAACCAAAGGCTACATTATGATTAATGAAAATGCTCTGTAGTCCATTTCACTTCTAATTCCGGAAATTAAAATCTGCCCACAAGGGACAGAAATTTTGAGAACCTGGGAGGAATTCTGATTTCTAAACTCTAAAGTTGATAAGCTGTTATCCGTTTAGTTTTTTTAGTTTTTTTAATTCCATAATCATCTCTACAGTCCCTATTTTAAATATATAATTCTCAATCAAATGCTTTTTATTTATTTTTTTTTTCATTTACGTGAACGGAAATCTGCTCTGCGCTACCTGCACGAAATATAACAACGTTAATTCTTCGCTAAATAATAATTCGCGAAATTAAAAATAGATAATAACAACAGAGCAAAAGGAAACACTTTTTACGAATTCTAGTAATGAAGGCAAATCAAACTTTATACACAACATGAAATTTTAAAATGTATCCATCACCGATTTAAACGTCTGTTTTCGTGAGTTTTGGTCGCAAAACCGGACAAATATTGAACAAATCATCTCGCACTTTACCGACCGAGATGAGCCAGGGAATCAAACAAAAAAGCGACGTAACAGTCAAGGATTATCTCGTTATTTTTCAAGTGTACCGAGCGCGTTTGCTCAAGTACTTCATCGCGCAGTTAGCAACAATACAATGATTCAAGTTTCATAAAAAGAAAAATGACTGACCTAAGAATATGTTAGTGATCTCAAAGGTAGTAATCCCCGGATTGTTCATTCTGTCAATAGTTATTTCGCTTCTATGGAAGCAGCGATAAAAGGCATGATTGAAGTTGAGTCTAGAAAGAATTGAATCTTAAAAAAAACGTTTTGATGATCAATTTACATTATTTCACCTCGAAATATTAACCGAATAGGTTCGATGTAATTTAGGAATAGGGTAATGCAAAAATACAAGTGTTAAATGAACTAGCAAAATAATAAATCTACCTTGAGCTGGATAATCTGACTATTTCTTACCTTTAAGTTTTAGAAAGAAGGTTAGCAACAGTGAAAGCATACCTCAATAAATTTACAACAGTGTTTCCAAAAGAGCTGAACATTAAATTGAACTCTTAATTAGCAGAAAAATTCAAACAAAAAGGAAGCTTAGTGATAATTTACACCGTGTTTGCTCTATTTGACTCGAACAAATATTAATATTGTTCATCAAAGTTTAATTCGTTTTGATCTTGATTAGAAAAAAAGTTTATTATTTAATAAGCAAGACAAATCTAAACCTTGCTTATATTAGTTCCCATATTTGATGTCGCTTTAAAGATGACTTCTGTCTTCTTAAGGTGCTAAATTCGTTCTATGGATAAAAATGAAAACAGATAAAAAGCCAATCTATTTTCTGCTAAAATGCCAGGAAATATTGGATTTTTATTCACTAATGCATTACGTGGGAACGAAACAAATCCATTTAACTTAAAAAGTGTTTGCTGATTTAATTTATATGTTATTGTTCATCTTAAAGTGAATTTACAGTTATCTTTCCTGAAAAGTGTTAAGATGCCTAAAAGCCAAAACTTTGCGATTAAAGCTAGTCATGTTAGTTTTTTACGATTATGTGCAATTTTGCACGACAATATTGTATTTTTCCGGCCTTTTTGTAAAAATTAATATGGGTTTTTAACAGCTGCATAATACGAAGAAGGTAAATGAAATTTTACCCGAGTCATGTTCAGACGACGCGTTTAGTTTTAATTGATTTAGTAATCGCTCAATTCACAGTTTGAGGCGATAAACTACGTTAAAGTGCATCAAGTTATGCTAGAAGTACGGAATGTCTACGTACAGAGGAAATCGATTAAGATTTTAGCGATGTTATCCATTTGTTGACAGAAAAGCTAACACTTTTGCGATTCAATATAACCTTGCAATTTGGTAATTTCTGTTTGTACTATGTGTTTTTTTGCGTCGCATTTAATATATCTGTAGAAACCTTCGTATTTTATTCAGATGAAGCCCAAGTTATGTTTAAATGTGTGTTGTAAAGGTGGAAAAAGAAGAAATGTTCTTTGATTGAAGAATCGAATTTGAGATAATACTGAGCCCGTGGAGAAAATATCGCCGGTTTATATTCTGAAAATGATAAACAAATTGAACTTGGTTTTAATGGCAGATGCAAAAGGCTTTTAGTAACTTAACGGACTTTGCCATTATCTAATTCCAGTCACGATTCACTGCAGTAAACAAAACAAGACGAAATCCACACAGAAAGTGCCATCGCGCCTAATCAATAAAATCTTACCCTAAAGAATCGCCTCTGACAATAGAAACACCCCATATAGTTATATCAGTACTCTATTATATCTATTAATTGACTCGTCAAAATTTAATGAATTTAACTCACAAAGAATTAATAAAGCAGTTGTGAAAATTTAAATGAAAGTTTTAAAGAGCTGTCAGGCAAACTTTAAGAAAATTTCCGATTGGCGGGGCTGTACCTTTGTTAGAATTTTAAGTTAGAGGGGAGTTAATCAAGAGATGTAATAATGAATCATTATTTTAGAAAGAAAACTACAAACGAGAAGCTCACTATAAAGTGTAGGTGATTATGACTTGAACATCACCGTGTTTTGAGAAGCTGTTATTGAACTACAATGACGTATTCAATATCTGAAAGGTAAACAAGGAGCAATATCATTGAGAGTTCAACTTTGCATAAAACATATAAAGGAAGCAAAATATACGATAAATGAAATTAAAGGTACCGGAATTCAAAATAACGCAAGCTTAGATGTACTTCTATTGAATAATCGTATTTTCTTTAAGGGGAACATTTGTGAAAACAAGGATGCGATAATGAAAAGCTTTTTGTGTTATTGACAATGTAATAAGCTTCGTGCCGGTCAACCACTGCACGATATGGATTATTAAGTATGTTATCAACTGGTCTATATTAACCATCTCTCGCCGGTGATCTTTTCAAAAAGCATTAAAAACAAAACTAGGAAATAGAAGTCACATCCGAGTGGGACAGAGGCTATTTGATTGAAAAGTAACAATACTTATAATAGTATATAATAAGAGACCAACTTAGAGGGAGTCTAACAGCGAAAACGCTAACTACCTCATATGCCAAAGCCTGCTCTCCTTTAATAAAACACAGCCCTGTGCAAGTCACGGATTGTTTAGCAATGGACAAATTCGAGCCAAACGAAAGCATGGAACCACTCAGGTAAATTTTTAAACTTCATCTTTTCACTGTTTTTCGGCGTCTTAGAAAAAGGGACGATTAGAAGTAATTATTTATTGACTCAGGCCTTCTCGTAATGATTTAAAGGCGATGCTGGCAAATTTAGCTGGAGCTCGCCGATATAAATCTGTTTATGGAAGCTATCTACTATTAAACAAAGTAGTAGCTCTTTCCAACGTTCGGCAGCTATCAAAAGTATGCATTTTCTCCACGTACTTGTAATCTTTGCGCTTCGTATTTTTTTAGAAGTTACCAGATCACCAAGCAGTACAAATTTATCAGTTTATTTCAATAGACAACTATAAAACCGCTCAACGATCAATATTTAATTATTGAGATAAAAGTAATGTTTGTTATGTCAGTGGCACACACGCGCCCAGAGATAAGCATTACGTGCCGTTTTAAATTTTTACTACAAGTCTCCCGAATGCTAGCTAAAACTTAAAAAAAAAAAATAAACGAAAAGATAACTTCATAAGAAATATAGGAATATGTCTAATTGTCGCAAGCTGCAAGGTGTGGCTGACGGCTTGAGACAGTTTTCATGGCGAAATCCTTGTAAGTGCCAAAATCCAAACAGGCTTTTTTACTCACTAAAAATTCCGTCAAAAGTGCGTTAACAAAGTTTTTAACCATCAATTTTCTACTGATTCCAGTTGAAACATCATGAAAACCATTTATAGTTTTTCCTCGGTATATTCGCAGCAATTTCTTATCAGCTCTTTGAGAAAACCAGGCTGTAAAGAGATCAGTACTGCTGCTTACATGTTTGAAGTTTGTCTCAGCATATTCGCAAGACATCAAAACTAAAACTCAGGTTTTTCGCTTCCTACAGTAATTTGGTTTATTGGTTTATTCTCCGATTTTACAATAAATCGTTTCTTAGGCATTGATCTTTCAAGTTTTATTTTTGCGTGCAATTTGAGGTGTAAGTGATAAGCATTTTAGGACATAATATAAAACGTTTGACCTCCGTAGACAGACGGATAATCCAATATTTAATCCGGCTATTTATTCTCTATTCATTCCTTACATATCTCTTAATGTTAGTTCTAAGAATTCACTAGCTCATCGTGGCAATATCTCCTAAAATGACTATTCGCTTGCTGATAACTTTTTCGTATTCTCCACATAGTGTGTGTGCCGGACAATTTTGAAGGACATTGTAGGTCAGTTAATCATTTCGTGGCATTGAATTAAGGCTCCTATCAACCGTGTTGTGATATGGGTAGGTCACCGCTAGATGTTGACCTACAAATTTCTACTTTTATTTACAACTTTTCAATCTTTCCTTTTACACTCAATGATACCCTCGATTGACAAAAAACAAATCGATTAACGCCCTTTTTTCTTAAAACAATTTCATCCTTCCGTTCTTCAAGCTAAACGAGCAGACATTTTTACTTATGCCGCCTTATTCAATTGATTCCCCATTCTATTTGTTTTCGGTATCCAAACAGTAATACAATCGTGATAATTTTCAATCGGTTTCTGCTCTGAACAAGGTTGGTCGAAACTTCATTGACAATGAAATCCCTTGCTAAGCATGAAAATGATGTGATTCACTATGAAATTAGCTCACAAGGAGGGTAGGCAACCATCTGAATCCATCTGCTTGTGACAAAGCAAAACATGTGTACCCAAACAATTAGAACTCTTTTTCGAAAACAGCTTAATTAAAGGTACACTAGTATTATTTTACAACAAATATCCTCTCTGTATAGAAACCTCTCTTGTTAAGTGTATTTGTTTACAATCAAAGAAAAGGATAATTAATGTTTTGGGTCTTGTCCATTCTGTTGCTTTCGTTTAAATGTCCAATCAGTAACTCCAGGCTCCAAACATGTTGTGGAAATAAATCACAAAATCCTGCAACCTCACTTGTGCTTCTTATCCTCGAGTCAATAACATCCGTATTTACGGTATTCACCCTGTGACTGGTGCATTAACTGTTCTGTATATATTCTTTTCTTATTTCACACGAGTTTGTTTACTTTATTTCAATCTCCAGCTGGCGGTGTTGGAGTTCGTTTTAAATTCATAAAGCCATGACAATATTTGAGCGATGAATTGCGAAGGTTTTTGTTCTTATGTCGACTTAAACAAATAGTTCAGAGGACATTTGCATTTTCCCTTAATTTTTTTCAGTTGATACGTTTTTGTTGAAATTCTCTCAATTCGTTTATTTAACTGTGATTAGAAAAGCCCAAACGTCGGCTCTTGGTTAAGTTTGCGTTAGAAGACTCTGGCCTTTGTTGAATGTGTTTTGCTTCAGGCTAAGGTAGCGTTTCTGCTTCAAAGCTTTTCTTGTTAATGATTTAATTTCCTGTGCTTGTCTTCGAATAATAACTTCTTTGCAAACGCTTCTTTTGTGAAAAACAATGAAAATCACTGAACCGGCTTCCAGTCACATGGAAGATTAAAAACGTAGACACGTTTACAAAGAAAATTGTCCATACCTCTTGCATCAAAAAGTTTCAACTCCTTCCTAGTAATTATCTACAATATGGGCAATTTCCTTAATGAAACATTAAAACCAACACAGCGGTTTTTGCCGCCTTCGTGTCAACCACGCTCCCAGATTTCCTAAACGCTTAAAGTTGCCCTCTAGAAACCACAATGGCGGTATTTATACAAGACATTCATAATATTTGAATTGTATAATACTTCATTGTTTTAAAGCTATTGAGCTCTTGTGCGGTTTAAATCACAAGTACCGACACAGCCAAGCTCATTAACGTCAAATATCTAAAACTAACACTGCTGTTGTAGCGAGTGTGACACAAGGAAAGAATTTTCCTTAGATAATATCTCCCTCTGAGGTTTGCAGATTGTTTCTAATTGACCCGGTTATTAGCATTGTTGTTAACTCGGTAAAACGTTTACCGCCTTATCGCGAGAGAAACCGTTCGGCAAATGGCAAACCTTAACGATTATTTCAAAGAATATTCCACTGATAAGAGGGGATACAGAGTAATTATGTAAAAAAAACGCACTATATAAACAACGGCGGGTTGCTTTCAACGAAATGAAGATGTTGGGCATTTTAGAATTTTAACCTTCTTAGAACATGTCTTTTTTCTTGAATGAACGTTTATGACGATGTCTTACTATTAACATTTCTTTAACGAACTGCCTCGATTTCTCTTTGTTCAGTTTCCCAAAATATACTTGTTAACAATAACAAATTGGCGCATAAGATACTTTAGATATAGATATGTTCCATGTTGATTGAATTGCAATTATCAAGCTGGGTGTTTAGGCAATCAGTGTTCTTTTGAGAAGCAGTGTAAGAGTGCAGTTTATCTTTGGCAACAGAAGGTTATTTATAACACGACTCAGGTGAAAAATATTCATAGACTTATCCGGTCATTCTGTCTGTAATGATAAACAAGAGAAAATATTTGGATGTTCGTCTACACAATAGTTTACCTTTAGGGAAAACTGGACGTTTTTTGGAAGTTGACTGTTTTTTCGAACCGAATCATAGAAAGATTTTAAAGATAAAGAGGTTATAGGCTTAGAAACAATTTACGAACAGGGATTTATGGGTCGTCATTTTGTTGGCACGGAAATCTAAATGTTTCTCCAGCGAGTCATTTTGTCGGCGAGATCACAGCAATCTTGCTTGGTGCGTCAGTCAAAGAACTGGAACCAATGAGGAGGTTGCCTTTCTCAAAATGTGTGCCTTTGTTCGTCCGACCCCTCCTTAAGTTAAGCGCTAAGGTGCTTTCCAATTTCTATTCAGGGGTTTTCGGCTCCGTTTATCACCAAAACTTATTGCACGCTAAGCGAGGTTTCATGTTTCACCCGAGCAATTATTGTGAAGTGGGTTTTTTACCCTAAGTGAGCATTAGGTGCTAATCGCTATCACAACTCATCGCCACTTGAGGTTGTCAAATCATTCAATTAATTTGGATGACAATTATGCGTGCACGCAGCAATCAAAACAAGCTTGTCGACCGACGGTGACTTCTATTGTACCGCCGCACATCAGTTTAGTATAGACACCGAATTTAATCCACCCCCAATAGCGTTACCAGAGGTTTCGTAACTCCGTGCGCGCTTACAGCGAACGGCGCAGAACAAGTCGCCGCCGTGCATAACAAAAGTACAGCGCGTTAAGCTAGCAGGATGCAAGGCAGTGATCGGTTTTCTATCAATTCTCTCATTGATAGCAGAAGTCGAGGAAGCTTGAGCAGTGATGCGGAGGACACTCAAGACATTTCTGGCCCCGAAGACGACTCCGCGCAGGAGACAAGACAGGCAGTGACATCATTCACTGTCAAAGATATTTTGGACCCACACAAGTTTAACGCTCCAAAAAGGCGCTTAAGCGAAAGCGATTCAGAGACTGAAAGCCCTAGTAAAGAAGAATCAAGAAATAATTCCTCATGGCATCCATGGATGGCGGCTACAAGATTTAGCCGAACGCAAAAATCAAACGGCGGTAAGTCCCACATTGATTGTGATAAATCAAATTTCTCTTGAGAAGAAAAGTTTGTCCAGCGCGATGTCGCGATTTATTTAACTTAAATTTTTAGTTATTTGGTGATTGAAGACAAGATTTTTTTTATTTTACTGCAGCAATATTAATATAAAGTTCTCAGTATGTAACACACCTAAAAACGATTAATGTAAAAACAGCTAAATCACACCCGGCATCATTTTATATATTCCCATTTTTGACCACTGAGCTCACATTAACAGCCATTTAGCTTAAAAGCTTTACCACGGCAGCAATTAATTCTCTATAAAATGTATATAAAAAGTATTTCTAGTTTTACTAACGTTTGTGCCGTTTAAATAATTTAATGTTGATAATTTGTCTTCTCCTCGCACGACGACGCCGACAAACGAGTCTGCACAAATATCTCCTCAAACACGATCAGTTAACCACTCCATTGAAATGCTTGTTATCTGAAAGGCAGACGAATTACTCGTCGATCATTAAGTATAAATTTTAATTTCTCTTTGAACAGAATCTGAAAAATGCACGGAAAAGGACAAGACTGATCACGAATCAACCAACCATCAGGAGAATGAGGAATGTAAGTCGACAATGGCACACAAATCGAAGCGAAAGCGAAGCGGCTCTGAACGGTCAAAGGAAGGAAAACCACGACGGGCACGAACTGCCTTCACGTACGAACAACTCGTTGCTTTAGAAAACAAGTTTAAGAGTACCAGATACCTATCTGTTTGCGAAAGACTTAACTTGGCTCTCTCGCTAAGCCTGACAGAGACACAAGTAAAAATTTGGTTTCAAAACAGGCGAACAAAATGGAAGAAGCAAAATCCTGGCGTTGATGTGACCGCTCCGCCGCGGCCGACAACTCTGCCACACGCTCCTTCTCTGGCCGGTTACGGAACAGGGATTCTGTGTTCATCGCAGTGTCCAACGCAAATACACCACTATCCTCATTATCCGCCTCCTACTTCAGCTCATGCTTTGCAATGCATTATCAGACCGCATCCAACTTATGGACATTTGTAGCTGGAGAGACAAAGAAGCAGTGCATCAAAGATGCCTAATTCCGGCCAACAGAGGGAGGCGAGAACTCACCATAGGAACTTTGTATAAAAAGAAATGAGATGTATTTATGTTTGAAATCAGTATGATGTCTGATCTCCAATGCGACTTTGTTGTGGCACGCTTTCCCTAGGAGTGAAAGAAATTGATATATTCTGTGTCCTTTACACTCGTAAAGTATCGAACCAAGTTCCGATCAGTTCGTAATCTACAAGGTATTCTCTATCAAAGGCTATTAGGGTTTCTTTAATTTAACCAAAGTATTTAAATATATCCATTGCAATGAAAGGTTTTTTTTACCTCAGTTTATTTTGTTTCATGAAAGCAAGCCTTCGTATGCCTCTTGGAATTAAGCCTGATTCGTCTTTTTCCTTCGAATGAACTCGAGCCAATTGTTTGAATCGAAACATTTAAGTGAGGGAGCTATTAAAATATTGGTATTTGTCGAACTTCTGAACTGTAAATACTGTATAGAACCAAATTAAGTGTAAAATAATCGGCCTCGTGAAGGATAATAAACAATCGAAATTACAATAAATGTTTCCCAGTTTAGGTTGTGCGCTAAAGAGTTGCAACCCAAAAAATGTGTTAAGCTTAAAATGTACTTTTGCATTTATTGCTATATAAGGGGAAAAGCAAAATAAATAACTTTTTGACTTAGTCCTGGCTCGTATTTAGGCCGTTTTTTAGCATCTCACCGAAAACGGAAAAAAGATTTCTGCAAACAGCTGTTCCGAAATTTTGACTTATTTTATAACCACAGAGTCGGCAGCCATTACTGCAGAGGCAACTTATCGACTGTTTCATGTACGGTAATGAAACTGGCAAAGCAGTCTATAAATAAAATATACACTATTTTCACTTCAGAATTATCCTTGGCCCAAACAAAGTGTTTAGTTGTTCTGTGAAAATTTGTTTTGCTAATTGGCAAGAAATTTTTCTTTGAATGCTCCAATAAACCGCCTCCTTTGTTGATCTATTACGGCCCAATTTAGCCACACTGATGGTAAACCGGCGAACTCATCAACCACACCATGAGATTTCTTGTTTTCTTCGCACATAAAGGTTGCTAATTCTCAACAAATATTGAATTTACAACCACTTCCTGATGTCGGCTTTGTTTGAAAAAGATTTCGAGCGGAAAAGCCCACATTATGTACAGCAAAGTCTTTAAGGGCACCTGGTCGTGAGTTACACAAAATATCAATCATTTTCAAAGCAAGACCTTGACATTCAAGCGTTCCTTCATTTATATATTTTCAAAATAAGTTCGAAAAAGGCTTGTTGATGATCTTTGTTTATAAAAGTTCTGCTCAATTTGTAGGATTTTTTTATAATTCATTGGCGTCTCCCACGCCTCGTAAATATCCGAGATAAGCTTCTTTTCAATTTTATTAACTCATTGTCGAATATGTTTTGATTTAAGTGACCAACACTGGGCTATTTTCCTTAATTTTGCTGTATGATTTCAAAGTCGTAGATAAAGGTAACTGCTGAGATAAAAAAAAGATAGGCTTTCTTATGTATGGAAAGAAGTGGGTTGAAATAATAAAAATTGTTTCTCCGCTGTCGTTGTGACGTGTGGCAAAAAAATGATCAATGGCCTTTTTACCATTAGGTTCGTTCATTTACGTGTTTAATGGAAATCAATAAATGAGACATCTCTTGAGTGTTCCTTTGTTACGTGAAGTTTCTCGATTTTGCCACCAAACCTGACTCGATGCGTTGAAGTCAAAAGCACATGGAATGGTAACGGGGTCTTTGTGCTTAGTATGAGGCTTTGGGTTCATTGTTAGTTCATGAATGAACTATAAAATTGTTTTTTGAATACTGATATGTTACAAGATACTTTGATTTGATCGTGTATCTGTTGTTGTGTAGACTGCTTATGCTCTGTATCAGTTAGCTTTTAATATCGAAAAACCGGGAGAGTCGTCGTTTTCTGGTTAACCCAAGAAGTTTGTTCCAACAACAGCGAACCTCTAGTTGCAACTAGAGTTCTGCTGAATGGGCGACTGAGATAGCTCCAAACTTTTCATGATAAAATCAAATTCTGTTTAAATGTAGAAATATATCAGTCCTTTTCTTTCGTGAAGCGATAAGGATATCAAGGCAATTTTAATAACCTGGTTCGTTACCAAACAATAAAAGCCGCTTTCTAAAGACAAGTTGAACAAAACTATAGCCGAGATGTTATCTTCCAAGCCTGAAGCAATGGTCCTTATTTTGCGGTTAAACTTAAGTTAGCTTGCCGCCATCGTGGAGCCAAGACGCTGCTCATTTTCACTGAATTAAACTTTATTCCCTTTGCCTCTGTTATTCTGGAAACGTTACCGACAAGGGCTGTGTTCTTGTGGTACATTTTTTCCAACTTTTGACAAGAACAGAACAATGGCGGGTTGGAAAGGTTGGAAATTAAGGTATACCAATCCTTCGAACTCAGCTAAAGGAATGGCAAGCTAAAAGGTCATAGCAGTAATACCGCAGTGAGTATCATAATGAATCAAGAAAGGATGTCTGGAGATCATCTACAAGTCAAATTATTAAATCAAATTGGTTTATAATGTCCTTCTCCAGGGAGAAATGGCCTTGCCCTAATTTCTTGCTGAAATATATAATGCTTTAAAGCATGTGGCCGGCTCCGTAGTGAGGTCTTAATCTAACCAAGTTTCTTATAAAAAGGAGGAATAAACATATTTCTGTCAGTAGTAGTGAGTTAAACAGTATGTGGAAAAGTAAACGGTATCCTTTAGTGCAGGATTTTAACAAAGACAGAGATATAACGAAGTTAAATTTGTATTAAAAGACTATGTGACTGAGGAAAGGCCAGAAACTGCAATGCAAAGCTAACCTTGAATCACTTTCTACAATTTGTGAAATTATGATTGTGAAAATCTTATTCCAATGACAATAAATGAGGGTGCATTTAGCGCCAATAATATAACTTACAATTTGCCCACAGTGAAAAATGCAACATGCGTGATATCTGTGCAAAAAAAATGGAACGTGGCCTTACACCGGCAAACTGTTGTTGTCTCTTCTTTAGTGTGCCAGATTGAAATTGGAAGCAGTGGACAAAAAATGCGAGATTCCTTCTATTTTGAATTTATCGCCAAGGCAAGGCAAAATCGCCCCCAACAAACAGTGAACTAGGATACATGCACTTACAATAAGGACTGATGAAGTCTTTGGATTTCCATGAGCTTTATTTGCCATTTCCTTCTTCATTTATTGAATAACACCATTTTAAAAATATGGATTAACAATGACAGTTGACAACTGCTGCAGGAACATCAAACGCAAGTCAGATCAGCTTAAAGGACAAGTAAGCAGAAGAAGAAATTTGTTATAATTTCGTATCATTCTGTCATGTGCTCTTTGATAATTCCTCAGGAAGAATGCTGTTGTCTCAATTCTTCTGGAAGCCGTAACCAAGATACAAGCACTATCATCACAACTAACTCTCAATTAATATTAAGAAGACAAACGAACGCAAAAAGCTATCTAGATGATATCAGTTGTAACTGTGAACTTCTATGAATTTTATTAAGTATGTTTTGACCGAATACAAGCGCAAGAAAACAAAATGTGAAAGGCATTGAATAGCAATCGGGCAATAGGATCAGGTCTTCAAAATCTGTTAACTCCATGAGTGTTCCTTAAAAACCTTTTCTCTTAACATAATGTGTATATTGTATTTATAAAGGTATTGAAAATTAAAGAAGTGGCCACTAAAAGGAAGCTCTTGATAATTTAGCAGATTATCCCAGATAGCGTTATAACAAATTTAAAAACTTGCTAATTTAATGAGAATATGTTCGCTTACGTTAATGGAAATCTGGAGCACTTTTGTCATGTTTGATGACATTGAAATCGTCCCTTTCCTTTTTGGGTTAAAGCAAGTGAACGAAACTTAACTGAGATACATATATAGATATAAATATCTTTTATCCTTTGTCTTATTGTGACAACGTAATTTATCATTGCTCAAGTAGTTAGCTATAAACAAAATTCCAAGAGAATAAATATTTAATTAAAAGAAGTGGTGTATTTCCTGAGTACTATCGTTCGTTTTTCTAAACACAAGTTGTCGCACGTTCAATCTGGCACATTGTCAGAACACTCTCGGCTACAAATGGCAATTCACGCGGGGGTATTACTCAAAATAAAGGCGATAAGGATAAATAAAATATCTCGTAGTAAACGATACTTAAATACTGTGCTTAGGATTACAAGTATTCGTCGATAGTGTTCAATTGAAGACTAGATAAAGATAGGAAGCGGCAAATAAATGAATCATCTAGATCTCCGCGTTTATAAACGGCTTCAAGTTATTTTTTTTTCTTTCACTGATACTCACGTCACTAGCGAATTAAGCTGAATATTCTTCATGTTTCTTCGGTTTAAGGCCGGCAATCTTCGACGCGGCGTGTTAAGTACCTCGTGCCGGCTCGGTTTTACCCGACAAAGGTCTAGATTTTCGTGTAATTGAGAATTCATGTGTTTTCCCACGGACTCGTTTTAAGATCACAGCATTTGTGTCAGTTACAGATCGATTCCTCGTTTTTTTTTACGCCAAGGAATCCTGCGACCATTTGAGGTGAAGAAGTAAAAAGGGGTTGTTGTAGCTTTTTTGTTAAACATTTGAACAATATTAATTGAATTTACTGACTGGCTTAATAGAAAAAAGCAAACATGTCGAATTATATATGTACTTCTGAGTGACTTACACCACTTCTATGCCCCATTAGCAAACAAAATCAGACAGATATCTTGAAACAGTAATAAACTGACATCGCAAATAGTTTGAAGACTTCAAACAGTTTTATTTTTTAATGTTCATGGGAACTTGTAGTGCAGTGTCGGGTAATCTTTTTCATGTGCCATTGACAAAGCCATTACTTTGTCGGCAAACATTAAAGGAAAAATTGGCTATTATTCACGGCTCTCAAGCGTTTTGTTTACTCGTTTAGTCTGCTATCATTGCGCCTCACGTAAAGAAGGAATTAGCCGTGGCAAACAGTTTAATTAAATAAGTCTTTGTGGGCCAAAGTAAATACAGTTAATGAGAAAACACACAAAGGCTTAGAATAATTTAGGGACTTAACTTGTTCACCATTATCAGCACACGTCCTTGAGTTTGATTGTTTCCGATCAAGTCTTGATACGGCTTTGTATTGACCCGGCTGGGGGCCTCATGAACGCAATTTATGACATTTTTTTACTCATATTTAAAGCTATTATACCGGTGGTCAATTGAGACATACATCAAATTCCTTAAGCACACAAACTTTTTTATAAATCAAGCTGTTGGATTGTTGTGGCCTGTTTGTTAATGAATCGCAGGGGCATGTTACAACACTGGTTGTAAATTGTCTATTCACAAGCCATTTTACTGTGAAAAGCCATTGCTACAAAAACATACAATCAAAAACGCCTTGTGCTTCGTTAAATTCTGTCACCTTCTGATTGTAACATACTGAAAAGTCAGCTGTATTCTAAAAAGGCCGGTTTTGTTTGGGCACCAAACACGTGTTCCTAAAATACGCTTCGTTTTGACTATGATTAAACAGTTATTTCAGAAGATCCGTAATTTTTCCATTTTGCAATTTCACTTCTTACCAGGGCTGGGGAATAAAGACCTTTTAATAATAACCAAACTTATTTCCCTTCCCCATGTACTGGCTTGCAGTTGTTTCTGTGAGACAGTGCAGCCTGTACGGTTCAGCGTACACCGGGGTGCGACAATTCTAACAAGAGCTGTTTCCGCTACTGGCATATGCATGTGTTGATGAGGTTGCTCTCACAAATTCTGAGAATCCTTCTGCAAATTGACTTATAATATCCTAAACTGTTTAACAATTTCCCGTTACAACTGTCAGCGATCCAGAATCACGGAAAACTGTGAAAATTCTTTACAAAATTATACATTATTCCCGGCGGAAGAGCACTTGTTAAGGCTTGTCGCCCCCTGCTCAGCAACCAACATGCTACGAACATGTCGCATTTAGCTATATAGTCTGCTGTTCAGTTTTAAAAACAAATTCGATAACACAAAGTAAATAGACCCCGGTGATGTATTGGCCAGAATAAGCAGTTAAGAATACTGTTAGCCTTTGTGAATGGCTGTTTGTCTAAACGTTTTATTGAATTCGCAGCGAGGTAATTAATTCGACAATGATTATACTTTTACGCAGTGGTACATTGCTCGTGCCCTATTTTTGAATACAGAACTGCACAAGCATGAAGAACGAAGCGCACACCAGCTTAGCGAAAAGTAAACATGGCAAAAGTAATCATAATATCAAACGGATTTAAGCGTCGGGGAATCGTGAACTTTATGACACATAACTCTAAGACCAAATTATGTAAAGCGGCTTTTCAATTATGTCTCTTATCCCTTGAGGGCTAAGTGGCTAACCTAATAAAGACCCGCGGTTCCTATGAATGCTGCTTAAACCAAACTCAATTGTGTCCCGGTGTAATAAATAGGTATAAATTGGCGTCAATCAATTTGATCTATTAATTGTGGCTCTCAATCGAGACCCGGCGACCTTTTAAAACAATTAAACGAAGCTCATTGTCCAGTGTTTACAATACCCTGGCGTTTTGTAGCCCCAGGTCCTTATGTTTAATTGCTTATTGTGTTTAATCTCTTTGACTTTGCCGCAAAACTAATAAAGTTTTATGAAAAGCAAAGAAGCAATCGCGCGTGAATTGGTGGTCCATTGTTTTACATTTCTTCAGTTCTTCATTTCTTCATTTTCGGCAGAACCCATTCTTTGATGTTCTTAAACACTGCCCTAACAACAAGAGTCACTGCATGAAGTCCACGGTATCGGATCTTTATCTGTCGTTCGAAACTTCCAGTAAAATGAAGTGATAGAAAGAGCATAAAAACTCCTTTATATTCACCTGAAAATGCCCGGGTTAAATGCAGTCTTAAGTTAAGTTTAATTCGTTACAATTAGTGAGGACCCTTAGACTTGGTCAGAATGCATGCACCCAAATGTGACTAGCTCTGCCTACACACTCAATGATAAAATAAACCTTTTTTTTTTCACAAGGCCTTTTTGAAAGGGGTTAGACGTCGGTATGTCTACTCAGTAAATGTGGCTGAGACTGACTACAACTAAAATCACTCAGGGTGGACTTGTTCTTCAGTTTAGTCCTGGTTGAGACTTACATAAATGAGCACCTCTTCTCCAATTGTGCTTACAGCAATGAAATAGGAATTCTTAACCTTCACAGCTACCGGTAAAAGTTCTTGTTGAACCTACAGTAGATACAATTTAAGCTATCAGTTTAGTATTTATGTAAAAAGCTTGTAACGTATTGATGAAATATACCACAAGTATATTGTATATATCCACGGGGAAAATGTTTGGCCTCGTGGACACCGCATGGTCTAGTGGTCAAGGCATTAGGCTTGAAATCGGGATATCCCTGATTCGAAACTTCGGCTTCAACAGTATATAGGTGAAAGTGCAACTCTGAAATGCCAAATTTCACCTTCTAGGCTATACAAACAGGGTCAGTCTTTCTGCACTAGCTAGGATATTCTTACTTAAACAGTACTAGCTCCATTAAGAACATCTGTTTGTTTATGTCGGTGTCCACATTTAGCACTACAATGCTTATTAATAAAAGCGATACCTAAATAAAGTGGATCAATTGTTATTTTGTATTTGAGCTTACAATATGTAGTCTTGCTGAATATCTCAGCATAAATAATTGAATATTACATGCTAGCCATTTTTTGTGATCAATTCAGCTATTTAAAAAAACACAGAGATAGTAGCTTTACACCTTTTTGCACCTGTCCGTAAAACAAAGCCTTCTATAAAGTGACGAAGCTTAAGCTCTTGGCGAAACTACAGTCAACTCTCGCCTTGCGGACACCTCGCTATTGCGGACGCTCGCTATTACGGACAAAATCCAGATCCCCGGCGTAAGAAGTTTTACTGGAAATGACTCCCGCTATTACGGACTCTCGCTATAACGGACACTAAACGACGCCCCGAGCGTGTCCGCTATAACGAGAGTTGACTGTAGTAACAAAATCATATCACACACAATTAAATTTTAATTCCTTTTTCGCTTGGTGGCTTTTACCAAAGTTACAAAACCACTTGGTTGCTTGAACGGCATCAGAAAACTAACAGATCGTAAAGCAGGCATGCACGAAGGAATGTTTTTTCCAAATTGAAGCTTTGTAGCGATTTTTATAATCGAGTTATTGCGAAAACAGAGCACGAAATAAGGCGATTATACATCTACATCTATTTTTTATTAAGTCGGTAAAAGTCCATTCGGATATCACACCAACGTCTTAACATAATTACAGTGATTTAAAATAGGTGAAAGACAATATATACATATATAAAAATGAACAATTCTAAAATAGGAAAGCTAAATTGACAACTGGGGGTAAACAACTTAATAAATAAAAAAAATGAGCAAAGACGCCGCACGTACTTTCTAATCGCTACCTGGGTAATCGCGTAGTCCAGACTGGGAACACGCAAGAGAGACTCAACAATCGCCGCAGGGAGTGCGTTCCAATCTCTTATGGTCCTCGGAAAATACGCGTTTTTCGTCGCTCTATGTTGCGTATGTTTGAAATTATGGCTGCCGCGAGTTCTGGATCCGTTATGTCTACTAAGATAGGAGCCATCAATATCATTCGCTTTCACTTTTTAGCTACGTCACGGACTGAACTCATCTTGAAAAAATTGGCTAGTTTTTTCGAGTTTGTCGTTCGTAATCCGTCTTAATCTCCGTCAGTCGAAACCATCCTTGGTTATTTTTGCCTTTTGGTGTTTTTCTATGTAAGAAAACAATTATTTCAAGGTTTCCTTCAATTTGGAAGTAATCAGAAAAATGACTTAAAATACCGTTCTTTAAGCCACACTTTTATCCCATACACCAATTATCTGAGAAACTTGCATTGGGACTAAAACGAGTGCGCCCCAATCATGACAGAAATGATGTTGCCAAAATGGGGACGAGTGGTCCAAATAAACGCCAGCTGCACAGAGGGCCAGAGTACGGTAGGAATAAACATATATTTGATTAGATACTTTTATCAGATGACACCGCCCCCTCCTCCCCGCAACCTCCCACCCAAAAAATCAGATCAGGGCGCTTTGGCAGAAGTTTTCTGGGCTTCACGCTCTTCTGCAGTCAAATAATATTGAGGCTCAAAGCAGCAAAACGATAGAGTCGCTACCTCCAAAGTTTACAGCGATTTAATTCCAAACTTTAGAAAGCAAGTTCAATCTAAAAAGATCAGATCGATGCGCTCTACAAATGTGTCTTGACAACTTTCTTTGGTAAATTGTAATGGCAATTTATTATAAACGAGTTTGCTAGTTGTGAATGATGTATATAGTTTTTTGGTTTCTTAAGATTGATTTAAATAGTTTTACGTTATTTTATTATTTAATTTTCATTGTAAGATACTAGCAGTAAATGCTACTCTATAAATCCGAATGTGGAAATAAAGTTTATGTTATGTAATAAATCAGCCATAGAATCACAATCCAAAGAGCAACTGACCAACTGCAAAACATTATAAAATTGAATTACCGTAATGATTCGATTTAGCGCCCGGGGCGCTTATTTACGTTTGGCACCTCGAGGGAGGGCGCTTATTCGGGACAGGGCGCTTATTTAATTTCTTGAGAAACAACCAAATGTATCTAACAATAACAGAAGCTGTAACAGTTAGAAATTGTTTAAAGTTCAGTTACTTTTAAAATAATTGTTCATTTTAGCAGTAAATATATACATGAACTGTACGGCGAACGGTGAGGAGTTTATCTAGTTGACGTCAATGACTTCAGTATGGGCAGTTATCCACAATAGGGGCACTTATTAGAATAGGGGTGCTTATAAGAACGGGGGCGCTAATTAGAATGGGGGCGCTTATTGGAATAGGGGCGCTTATTTACAAAAACACATTCGAAGGGGGGCGTTTATTGGGAAGGGGGCGCTTATTTGAAGGAGGGCGCTAAATCGAATCATTACGGTAGTGATCATAGGCAATCACAGCCAGACCTTTGGCATAGAAGAGGCAAGATCTGGGAACTAGAACTAGAACATTTTAAAAAAATTGGAAGCACTGAAACGCTTTTCTCAATATTCTTCATCGCGTATTCCTTGAGAAAAATAAATCTTTTTCAACTTAATATATTTGTTTATAATTTTGGGTCACTATCTAGACGTGTCTCGTCTTGCCTCTTGCTAGCTACGGCCAGACATAACGCTGCACTAAGACTGCAATACTTGCCATTTCATATCTCAGTATTACATATATAGCAAGAATTTTGGGCAAAATACAGTCGCGAATAGATGTCTATATTTGCTATATTTCAAATGTGAGAAAAGCGATACGTCCAATCAGCTTCGCGTACAGATTTCTTCACATGTGGAAAATATGACCAATATAATCAGCATCTAGAGTGGAACGACCCAACCAACCAAAGCAAGAGAATTGAAATGGTGCCCAAATGGTTGAAAAAACAGCGAGCGGCACTTTGATCCCGACGACAGTTCATGTTTTGAAAACATGGCTACACGTATGGAAGGCAAGCAAACAGGAACTCGCCAAGCAAAACCAAAAGAATACGGTAATAAGATGATAACGATACGAATCATTCTTCAAAGGCGAAGCAAGGACAAAAGTTAGACAAAATTTATATCTACCAAAATTGTTTACATCTCATTGCAAACTTAATTCTGTGTTACTGTTTCAAATACACCTAATTGCAATAACGTTGTCATAGAAAAAAGTAAAAAAGAAAAAGGTAAATAGGAATTAATTAGCTTAGTTTCATAACTGGTAGCATTTACAGAAATTTCACGAGTTTTATCTGCACTTTTTAAGTCCACATTTTTATGCTGTAACAAGATTAATTGATTTATTCGTATTTTAAAGCATTTTGAGGCCATTTGTACAAATAAATTTCATGCATGCGCTTAATTAATTCCTATTTGACTTTTTCCTTTTTACTTTTTTCTATGACAACCTTATTGCAATTAGGTGTATGTCATTTAAAAGACATCATTTCCAACAACACCAATCATCGAAAACAAACTGAATTCCGCTGAATCGTTTAAAGGGACAGTCTCGCGGCTCAGTACATGTACAAGCTATATATGACGCAAGCAAAATCACTTCCATTATTTATAGACCAATCGGGAGTGATTTGTCAATATGCAAATCGAGCGCGTAATTTCCCGTGTTGTAGAACTTTCGCGTCAGCTGGTCAACCGACTTATTCAATCGAATCTTTTCACAATTTCAAAGCTCATGCTGTAGTGTGTACATGTGCTTAAGGAAAGATTGGAACAAATCGAATGTTCGTCCTTGCAAAAACACACGGCGAATTTTGCACTGCTTTGTTTATATGCCCGGAATGATTGCTAAGAAGCGTCAAAACGAGATAGGATTTCCATTTTCCTTATTCTTTAAAGCTTGTACATTCAACGCTTCTGTTATAATGGATTTCTCTCAAACGTGATGATAAATCGACTAAAACACATCAAAAAGCACGTTCAATTTTGAGATTCGCGAATACAATCGCGAAAACATCGCTGCGGACGTGAGATTTCTCAACTTATGCCGTGATCCAAAAAAAGTATACCTCCATCAGCTTGTTTCTATATGGTATCGACAAACACTACCGCTTTATCTTGCTTTACAAAAAACTTTAAAGTCTTTGTGTAGTGAGTAAACAATCTGTTTTATCGGAATGTTTGTATCTCACACATCAAAACACTGTTCATACCCAGACATTCTACAATTATGACTGATTTCCACAAATAATGGATTCCTTTTGTACGCCACACAAGACCGCTTTGCACCACACCAGATTGATCTATCTAGCTTTTTGATCTCCAAGGACTCTTACGCGTCCTGTCGCCGGTCGATCACGATGTCACTCATGGACTCTGTATATTAAATGGCTTTTTCTTTGCCAAATCACTCACGGCATAGCTACTAACTATGCTCCCGGGTACTTGAGAAATAGCTGACTTCAGTTTGTCTAAGCGGAACGCCGGATTCACTCTAGTCCAGTCCCTGAACTCTCTCTTCCGCGCGCCTTTTTATAGGGGCTGAACCCAGGCGCGCGAAGAGAGAGTCCAGGATAACTTGCATGCGCATTCGCCAGTTTTTCCCCCAAAATTGGGGGCATATTTGGCAGCCGTTTGGAAAACGTGCGCGCACAAATGACGAGTTCAACTACGCGACCGTGTACTAAAGCAGGATCCCCGGAATAACTTTAAAAAACCTAGCTTTTCAGTCAGTGTCTGCTAAAAGCTAACGGCCAAAACAAAAATCGCTATCCGTCAACTATTCCTAGTATTTTGTAGCTGTTTATTGAATTAGTTTTGGATGCAATTGAGCAAAGTTATTTTCTTGCATTTATTCTCGCGCTCGGTCGCGTTATTGAATTCGTCATTTGAGCGAGCCAATTTTAACCTAGTGCGCGTCCCAAGCAAGTGACGCCACACTCCTCGCTTCTGATTGGTTCGATCTGAGCATGCGCATGCAAGTTATCCTGGACTCTCTCTTCGCGCGCCTGGGTTCAGCCCCTATAAAAGGCGCGCGGAAGAGAGAGTTCAGGGACTGCACTAGATTCACTCAGATTTAACAAACGATGGCTACTATGAATTCAGTGTACTTAATTTCGCGAAATGTCGGGCGCCGAATTTCGCGAGTATTAATTTTCGCCATTGCAAGAAAAATTAGAGCAAAAGTGTATTAAATTTCGCGATTTTGTCAGTGTTTTAATGATCAGTCGTCAAAGACTAAGGAACTACTGGAAATACACAAAGGTCTGGCTCAATGTATTTACAAGGAACCTGCAAACAGAGACATTGGTGACTGCCCTAAAGAGGTTTTGGCCAATTTACAAGCTCAAGAAAACAGTAATCAGAGGAAGGCTACAGTCGAAACCAAGACGGAAAGTTATTTTTAAAGGTAGAAAGTTGGAGTTCCAAACATTTCAAATTGTTATTAACTTTTGATATAATATGGTATTAATTTTCGCCCTTAAATTTCGCGCAATGTTATTTTCGCAATGTTAAAATCGCGAAAATCGCGAAATTTAGTACTCGCGAAAATAAGTAAGAATAAGGTATTCTGGTAGCTGTCACGTCACGCATGCGCATAACTGTGAAACCTTCGCTTTAATGGACGATTTTACAAAACAGCTAAACCCGAGGTTTTACCTACAGTTAACATTTGAACTTTGAATTTCATTTTCGTACGCTCTGATAAGAAATTGATGTTGGTGTTATCACGGATATTTACTTACATATTGAACTTTTCAATGGGGTAGAAAATGACGCAATAGAATTTAAATTATTCTGATACTAGATATTTGTCCAACTTAAATTAATGTCACGGTTACTCGATTTCCTGATGGATTCCGTCTTAAATCTGATTGCACGTCAAGAAGAGCTAGAAAATGGGATAATACCCGATTCCCTCTATAGCGCGCGCCTGCAGGGAATCACGGTAGTTGTATTCATCAAACCAAGCGCAAGACTAAGCAACGATGCACATTGCTGAGTCTCGCGCATGGTTGATGAATACAACTACCGTGATTCCCTGCAGGCGCGCGCTATAGAGGGAATCGGGTATTCAATGGGCATCTCAGGCGAGGGTAAATTTTGATCAAGGGACACGAAATTTAGTTCGATTTAGCGGGGGATTCGAGTCATCCGAGTTCGAGTTAACCGAGTAAATATGACTGAAAAGGGAGGTAAAATTCAAGGGAAGTGGGACTTAGCTCGGGTTAGCGGGAGAGTTCGAGTTATCCGAGTTCGAGTTACCGGGATTCTACTGTAGTTCCCTTGAATAAATTGGCATTACTGGTAAACTTTCAATTTGTGACAACACAAAAATGAAGGGGCTCGAGTAATTTGCCATGTCAAAATATCGTTATTATTGTCTTAACTTGTAACTGACCCGTCAAATAAGGTTTTTTCTCAAAATTTCAGATTAATTAAAAAAGTAACAGAAAATTTTACGTTTCTATCTGGTTTCCTACCGAGGTGCCTTCCAAATAAACGAAATGCAGACAACTTAATTTTCAAAAATTACGGGGGATAATTCTAGACCCCCTCCCCATCAACAAGCACGCGCCTACGGCGCCCAGACCGCCTGGCAAGATCGCGCACACGTCACTCAAGCGAGCACCCGGACATCGACGTTCCTGCCTACGGATCTGACTGGACCTCTTTCATTTATGTCTATAAATATACTGTCATACAAATGTATCCACTTCCCTTCACACTAAAAGGCAATATTAGAGGATACTTTAATGTGCGGTCAACACTTAGTGGAAAAGCACTTACCTGACACAATGACACGTGGTACAAGTGTTCCCTTCCCAAGTATCCTTGTAGTACAAATGTTCCTTTTCAATGTATTCCTGTGTCCCTGCAAAGTTTTCTCTGCCCTTACTGCCTTTGGGTACAAAAAGCTCAGAAGGCCGAGGCCGTCGCTAGCCTTAGCTGTTTTTATTAAGTAGTTTTGAACCAATCACATTACACGTTATATTACTTTGTTTTATTTCATAAAACATATTTTATTTTCTCGGACATTTCATCTTTGATGGGCCCATTTTTACAAGTGCACTTTGTGCTTTTGCTAGCTAGTTATTCTTTTTCTTTTCCAGGCGTTGTAGCTTTGCTAGGTTTTGTTTCAAAGTGGTGTTGTCTGGATCAAGCTTCGCAGCAATCTCATAATGATGTCTTGCTTCCACATGTTCACCCTGTAAAGAACGGTTAAAAGCATATGACGAACGTCAGTAGGTCGAATATTTTGCCTATTTTAAGTTTAAAATGTAAATTTAAATTCAAAAGTTTCATTATTCCACTTCTTATAGCGCAGCGGCTTTTTTTCAGTGCAAACAAACTTACTTTGTTCATCAATCGGTTTTTTCTTCTTGCTTACACATTATGTGTCAATAAACAAAAAAGAAACAGACAAACAAACAACAAAACTAAAAAACTGGAAGGTGTTACCGTATACATATTGAAGTTAAGGCTAAAATGATTTTAAACTGCACTTTGATTTCATTTTGTATTTTCCTTTGATTCAGATTTATAACCATAACCCTTAAATAAAGAAAAATACAAATCAAACTAGTAGTCAGGTCGCTTAGCGCAAATTTTTGGAGAAATCGTTACACGGTTGATAAAAGCACCAAAATTTGCAGAATGATTCTTTAAAGACTATTAAATAATTTTATCTGTGGCTCCACCTGAAATTTTTCCTGCAATTTGCAAAATTTGCTAAACACTTTGACCACGTACAAACTCTCAAGCACCGCTTCCACGCCATTTTGAATCGATTCAATGAAAGTGGGACAGAAGGAAATATTTCTCTTCTCCGTAAGTAATTTGCAGTTTTATGCTTAAATGTTGCAAAAATATATATAAATTAAAGACATTGCTTAAGTTTTCGCTAACATTTTATTTTTTAGATGCAGTATTCTAAAATGTTTATTATGGTTAATTATGCGCTTGTCGTTTGTGGCCGCCGAGGGATGCGGAATATGCTTAAAGAAGCCTTGAAGAAACGAGATTACACAGAGGACTCACAAATTTTGGTCAAGGCAGCTTCAAAAATAAGAAAATACATTTTCAGCCACGAGGCATATAAATTTAATAGATCGTTTCCAGAAAATAGTCAAGAAGCTTCGTTACCATCTAGCCTCAAAACCTCAAAGATAAGCACGAGTCCCAAGCATGCCTTACCGTTGGCAGCCTATTGTCTACAATACTAAGAAAAAAATAAAAGGAATCCGATACAGAAACAAGGCACTTTTAGGAGCGTGAACCGCCTCTGCCTGTCTACTGATTGACTTGAACACACACAGATTGACGAGATGCAAGCGGAACATCCAGCATTTACACCAGCTGGGAATTTCTATTTCCCATGACCGAGTCACACAGCTTGACGAGTGGATTGCAGAAGCCATGTGCGAGCACTTTGACGAAGACGGAGTTGTATCCCCTGCCTGCCTGCTAAAGGTCTGTTCACTGTTGGTGCCTTAGACCACCTTCAAAAAGCTCTTTTCATGGTACCGGCATCAGTCTCCTCCAGTTTCCAACTGAAAACCAACCGGGTATGAGTATACCACCAGTTACGATTCCTCCATCGGTACCTAGATACCTCTCCGCCATTGTTCCACGCTATGTCTGGTTGTAACACCACATCCACTTTTAGGAGAAAGGACAGGCATTTTTAAAGAGGAAACAGAAACACTTGCCTATTTAGCCTCCCATCCGATTGAGTCCCTTGATGCAGACTGTGAGCACTTCCGAAAAACTGAACGGCTGGTTATTATCGTTTATGACAAAGAGAGTTCGTCCTTGTCCCTTAACCAAACTAGGATTTAACTTTTCTGTCTTAAGAACGTTCACTGACAAGATGCCACCGACGGACAATGCTTTTCTTTAACGCACAAGACGGGCGTTCAATCTAGGACACTTGTACTGACGCTGTGCAAAATATCCCTTCACCGGACTTTATTTTAGCAGAACCACGATTTCTACACCTTATCGAGTTTCACTCTCCTTATATTTTTCATGTCTTATGTTCTCTTTTTGGGTCAAAGAAGTGGCTAGCCGCCCAATCCAACGCCACTAGATCCACCCCTGTCTAGGATATTACAGATAATTTTGCAAGCCTTAAGCCGCCGCATTTTTTTCTTTTGTCGGTAGAAACGACTGCGTGGGATGCTAGGGTAAGGGAACTTGAAAATCGCGTGGTTTTCTCTTCAATTTGCCTTATGGGTAATAAATATCGGGTACTCTAATAAATGCCTGTGCAAAAAAGAGACGGACACCCCCTGAAAAAGTCTAATTGACCGCTTACGAAAGGGAACATTGCAGAACAGCCCTTATGAATTTATGCAAATGAGCTAAGAACGCTCTTGTTTAAATTTCAAGAAAAATAAAAAAAAATTTGGATGGAGCTACGGATAAACTTAAAACCAGTATCGAAAATAGGCTGCATGCAAAAATTGGGGCTTTTATCACAAAATCTAATCGATCACTTACGAAAGGACATTGCGGAACAGCTTTTATAAATATATGCAAATGAGTTAAAAACGTTCTTGTTTAAATTTCAAGAAAAAATAAAAAAATTCGGATGGAGCCACGGATAAACTTAAATAAGGTATAGAAAGGAGGCCGCATGCAAAAATTGGTGCTTTTATCACGCCGGTAACGATTTTTACGCTAACCGACCTGACTATAGTTTAAAATCATTTCGACTTTAATTTCATTTTAAACTACAACATAAACACCCCAAACTAATACTGCGTTTTCTGTCACACAACCGTTTCTTCCTTTCAATGGATTTGTTCTGTCACACAACCACATATGTACAGTTAAGGGACCGTTCATTTTTTATGGGGTAGGGGGGGGGGGGCTGGTGGGATTTGATAGATAGTCACTGGTATATATAATGCCCCCCCCTTTTTCATCGAAAATTTTTACCTGGCCCCCCCTCAAAATCCTTTTTTTTGATGACCCCCCCCCCCCAATAAAAAAAAAAGAAAACAAACAAACAAAACAATAATCAAGTGAAATTAAAATATATCGATATCGAGCCTTGTGACTAAAGAATGTATTAGTGTACAAAAATCACATCCCCAAATAACTGGCATTGCCTCAAATGTTTATTGTGGATGCCGTCTGTTAGTATGGTTTGTCCACATTTGTAACCAATAAGCTGTTGGGTTGAGTTGATGGCGTTTGGTACATAACAAAATAGGGGGGTCCGGGGGCATGCTCCCCCAAGGAAAATTTGAATTTTCAGAACCTTTGGAATGTTATTTTGGGCATTCTGGCAATTTTTTTTTTTACTCTTATAGTAGCCTCTTTACAACAAAAGTATAATTATTTTTAGTGACCCCCTCCCCCTAACAGACCATATTTTTTTGGCTGACCCCCCCTTTGAAGCCAATTTTTTTCGGATGGCCCCCCCTCAAATCCCACCAGCCCCCCCTACCTCATAAAAAATGAACCGTCCCTAATGACGTTACTTTAATTCTTTACAATCCCGGCACAGGATCGTTACTAACCTCAAGATGGAATATAACTCCAAGATTCAAATGAGCACTGGCGTGTTCTGGATCCAGCTGCACCGCCATCTTGTAGCTCTATCGAGAAAATAAAAAAAAGGAATCTGCTACACCGTCTTTCAATATAAGATAGCATTGCATAGATCACCTAAGATGTAAGAAAATAGAAAAGAAAAGAAAACACAAAAATTACGTCATCGTCCCCGCTGTTGAATGTAAACTAAAACCAAAATGAAACAATAAATGATTGGTTATCAACTTAGTTCAGTTGGGAAGGCCGTATCACACAAAGCTCTCTACTTTCTTTTCGGCCTCCCCGCCATTTTTTCTTTGTAACTAATTTACGTTATTTCATTGTATCCTGTTTGGTCTTCCTTTCTCTGGCAAAATTAATTAATAAAAGAAATGCCATAGTCATCAATCTCCACTGTAATTTCATTTGCAGCCGTTATTAAAGTAAAAGGTAAAGGTAAAGCAACTTTATTTATACACGGTTTGTGTTTTTTAAAGCTAGAAGCTTGTGGGGCCGTGTATATGAAACAAATACTGAACAAATATAATATATTAAATAAACATAACAGGATTAAAAATCCCAACTGGCAGGAGGCAGACCAGTTGGCTATTTACAAGCATGACCGAGGATTTGAACTCGGGGCGACCGAGAACAAATCCAGATAGTGGTCAGAACGGGATTTGAACCCGGGACCTCCAGATTTCATGTCCGGCGCTCTAACCACTCGGCCACGCTGCCTCCTGTCGTTTATACCAAAAAGTGTTACGATCAAAATAGCGGCTGCATCTGTTGAGTTACCTCAGTGAATATTTCCATAAAGTTAAAGGAGCTCCGTCAAGTACGACACATATCTACGAAAATGGCCATGTTTTTAATTTCTTTCTTAATGATCCGTCTAAATCGTACTTAGTCGTCGTTGGTATTTTCTTCCTTAAGAAAAAAAATTGTCATCTTAAGGTTTCCTTCGCTTTGAAAGCAATTTGAAAAAAGGACTTGAAACATGGTGTCATATTCCTTTAATTAAGTTGGTTGATATAACTTCTCTTACCTTCTTAGCTTGTTGCATGTTGTTCAGGTCTTTATACAAATTTCCCTGTTGGAAGTAAAGGTCTGCATCGTCCTCATGAAGACTAAGAGCTTGAGCAATAACTTGCAGAGCCTGCAACAGGAAAATAAGAAAGAAGAACACGTTAGCCGACTTAAGTGCATCGATGTAGTTGCTACAAGCACTTATTTAATAAAGAAGGAAAACAAAACGTTTTAAGAGCAACAGCAACTTGCCTCGTTGAACTGTCCATACTGAGCATGCATTCCAGCCAGTGTTTTGTAATGTCCAAGATTCTGTGGATCATCTAGAACCAGGCTCTTTAGTATGCTCACAGCTTCATTGAGTCGGTTTGTTTGACCAAGAAGAATGGCCTGGGGATAACGAAAAGTGATGCCATAAACCATCATGGAACAGGACCCTTCAACAAAAGGATCTTCTTTTGAAGCTGCCAAAACTGCATGCTAGCTGAAGTGCTAAGTGACAGTTATTCACTCACTCTGTCACTGTAAAATTACGGTAATAAGCTCGGAGCTTATGTTTGCTAAAACATTGTTTTCGGTTGTGTGATTGTTGCTTATACTAGGGGTGGTATCACGAGGAGTCCTCTCAGTTTTTGTGTAAACTATGATAGAATTATAAGGGTGCACTCAGTGATCCACAACATAACCTTTGAACAACAAAAAAGCATAACTTTATTCTCCAATTAGTGAATGAATGTAATCAATAGTTTTTAAGTCCAAGTAACACTATCAAACTTAAAAACATCGGCCCAACGTTTTTCTAGTTTTAGGCCACTATTGTACTATCCGTCCTTAGCCAAACCACCTTTTAAAAATTTTCATGACTAGTGAAGAACGTTGTAGCAAGGCCAGGCCACTATTTGTGGACTTCCAATTAATACCAACACCTTCATTGCATTTTCAAGATGCACAAAATTACGGTGACACTATTCCTTTACAGGTACTTGACTTCGTTTTGTATTGTTTGAATTTCGTTACCAATATGCAGTGTGCCGCCCAAGTGAGTCTTTATGTAGAAATATAGCATGATAAATTTTGCATAACTGAAAAACTCGGAAAAAAATTCCGAGTACCAGATGGGATTTGAACCCACGACCCTCCGTGTTCTAGGACGGATGCTCTACCACTGAGCTACTGGGACTCTGTGGCGAGCAAGGGTGAAATGTGGGTCTTGACTAGAACCGCATCACGCAGTCACATAGTCAAATCAGTACAAGTACACATACATAGGACTCATAACTGCATCGCGCAGTCACATTAAAGCATACTTGAGATGCAACCATCCCGCCGCCCAAGTGAGTCTTTATGTAGAATTAATATACAATCTTCGTTCACTGTCCAAAATCCACGCGCGCAATTGGTTAAAATAGATCACGTGATTTTGCTTTACCTGTCGTCAGCAAACTCCGACAGTGCAGTATTGACAATAATGCACACAAATCGTGCATTATTGAAATGTCTTCAGCTTCAAGGCTTGTAGAAGTGGAAGAAAAATATATTCTTCAAATTATCAACGATCCAATACCAAACAAAATCGAAGAGGATAACAACTTGAAGCGCTTTTATGTTCAAAGGTAAACTGCAGCTCAATAAATAGATTTTTGTGTGCGATTGACTTGCTTGTAGTTGCTTGATTGTGAAAGCCATCGACTTGCTGACTGTTTCACTGCTGTTTTTATGAACGACCACAGCTGATGGACGACTTTACGAACCATTTTAAGCTTTATTTCTGTACGGGTTATTTGTGAATTTTATACTATTGATGTTATCCCGTGTAATTATGTACTACTAGACTTCTTTAATACTTTTAAACACAAAGCTTATTGTTTGAAGGTTGTTAAGTCGATGATCGTTTGCAGTGTACTCAGATTGTATATTAAAAGGGTTAGAGTCTGTCCGTTCGTGTTTTGTTGACAAATACACGCACTTGCTGGCCTCACAATGAACTCGAAATTTTCAATACTGCACTCGGCTACGCCTCGTGCAGTATTGAACATTTCTCGTTCATTGTGCGGCCAGCGCGTGCGTGTATTTGTCAACAAAACACTCACAACAGTCTCTAACCCATAAATATAGCATGATAAATTTTGCATATGCAGTGTGGATATCATGCAATATGCAGTGTGGATGTGATTTCCGTTTGCGTAGAAATTGTCAAGTGTACTCACATAATTTGATCGTGTCTCGACACTTGATGGTTCCAGCTCTAAAGCCTGTTTCCAAGCTAGTTCAGCCTCTTTTAACTGCTTATTGTGGTAATACAATACTCCAAGCAACTGCAAAGTACTTGGTTCCCGTTTTATCGACAAAGCTCTGCAAAAACAAAGAACATAACTTTTGCTTTAGAGAATCCGTGGATTATCTTAACGAAATGTAGGTTGGATCGTGTTTGACTAAGGGTTTAGGTAGGACTAGTTCGAGCCCGTTCCATCTTTAAGAAGCGCCTGCAGGGAATCTTGATACGTGTATTCAACACGACACCATTTTGACCTGTTTTTTTTTTTAATGCAACTAAAACTATTCCTTCGGCTGTTAAGTCTAAAGGAGCGAACTGGCCATTGCACTACTACAACGTGGACGAGTAAAAGATCCCTTGGACTGCGTCAGGACGTCTGATAGCGAGTGCAGCTATTGATCCAGTTGAATGAAGAAGGTCGAGAAGAGTGAAACTGGAAGATAAAGTAGGAACTCAAAAAAAGTGAGAGTAAATGTATCTGGGCTCTCCATGAAGTACATACTCAGTCAAGCAACATAACTGATTTGAATAATAGATGAAAACTCTTGTATGCTTTGGTCAGTAGAAGTTAAAGCATAAAAAAAAACGCAAGACCCCACAGTTTCAAACATTCTACAATAGAATCCCGATTTCTTGAAGCAATTTCCCTTCCCCTGCATGAGGTTCAAGAAATCGGGATTCTTCTGTACTTTTGTGTAAAGATATCATGTTTCATTTTTTTATGATTCAAAGGTGGAAACAAAATTCTGAATCAAGACACATCCAGGAATTACATTATACAATCGATATTGTTAACTGTCGGGATCTTGTTAACTGGCGGGATCCAAACCTCTTGTAAGCTTGTTCTGCTTCCATAATGTTTCCTGCTGCACGCAGCTGTCGTCCCATGTTCACCAAAGCCACTGTGTGATTAGGATTGAGCTGCAGGGCAGTGATGTAATTTGCCAAGGCTTCAGCTGTTCGACCTTGAGGTATAAAACCAAAAGACAATCAAGTACATGCAAACACTTCATCTAGTCATCGATTTGCCAAGAACGATTTTTTCAATTTCTTATCTGGTTCTTCCTATAACGAAAAAATGTGGGTTTTACACATCAAATGTAATCTTGACTGTCATACTGTGAAAGCTCTTCTAAGTAACCCCCACCCATCCCTAGATAGTAACAGTAACAAGGCAAATGCACTTTCAATGGTATTCATCCTCCACGACATTTACTTATTATTGTTGCTTTTTTGTGAGAATGTGTTACAAAACAGGACTAAAACATTAAAACATTCACTATATTTCTTCTTTATGAAACCCAACTGAAATATGACTTGCAATAAGTCCCCGGTCTCTGTAAGCCCCCATGTCCCCCCCTCTCCCCCTCCCAAAAAAAGCTCTTAAATTAATAAGCACCCGGCCAGCTTTTACGGTTCTTCAAGTAGTAATCGCTTACACCAAAGCTAAAACCACGACAACTGTTGTCTTTCCCATATGTTAGAACAGTATGTGAACAGCAACTCTCATGTAATCTTTCTTGCTTACCCCTGTTGCCAAGGAAAACTGCATAATTGTTGTACGCATCACCGTTGTTGGGTTCTAAAGTCAACGCTTTTTTGTAAAACTCTTCAGCTTCATCGTACTTCTGTTGGTCACTGAGCACACCAGCAGTGTTCATCACAGCATCCAAATAATTTGGTTTTAACCTGACAAAGAAAGTATCTACCCAATCAAAATAAGCCTTTCGTAGTTTGGAAGAATATGGAAGGTATAACTTTGCAACATCAAGTAAAGCCCTCAAATTTTAATAGAGCCAAGTGTCGACTTTGGTTGGTCCGAACTTGTACGCACTTACGTCGAGATCAAACTGAAATAGCTTTTTTGGCAAATAGCGTGCACTTGTGAGTAAACTAGCGAGCTCGTTTGGTGACTCAGCGCAACTCTGTTAAGTCAGGGCTTTAAACTGTGTAGGGCAATCTTTATCTACGTCTGCAGCTTTTGACTATTATCATTTAGCGAGCACTACTACTATCTATTGAAAATCAAATTGAGTACAGCAAATTCAAAGACGCGCTAAATTGGCTTCTGTGGTATTTAGTGCCTGTGGTAAATTTGACGGTAGCACGCACAGCTCTAGAAACGTCTGGACATATCGCAACCATTTTCAATCAGTAGAAAGGATAACTTGTAGACGCCATGTTATAAATTGCAGTAGGTTTTCTGTTTTACCTGATTGCTTCTTTTAACATTGCTTCTGCTTCAGACAAGCGCTTTAAGAACGACTTTCAGCAGATTTCAATCAAAAAATTGATTTAGCGGCAGAAATTGGAAAAATCGATTTCCCTCATTTTTTGTCCACAAATAGCCTTTAGCTAGCCTTGAAATTTGATGTAGTTTTTTTCGTCTCAAAGCGCTTTACATCCGTGAAAAACAAGAAAAGGGAATTTCGCCCACAAGATCGCCAAAAATGGCCGAATACAAAGCTAAAATTTGGCAACCTAAGTTGTAATTTAGTTCGCGTGCAAAGAAGAACTTGAATTTTTGGATACGTTTTCTTGAAAGGCAAGGTATTCAGCTTCTAAAAATAGGTAATAACTTGACTTGACCTTCATTCGAGAATTAATTACAAATTTTGTAAAAATACCTTTATTTACTTATGGGAAAATCCCTAATTTATTGATAAAGTTCAGAATTTTTTTTCGCCATGTGCCATAACTCCAAATTTCTTCAAACTTCGGCTGTGGAACCATTTTATGCTGTTATAAATTATGTATAAAATTCAGCATGGGTTTTCTTTCGAGAGATTTTCGAGGCGCCGCTGAATTAACCAAATTTTAACGAAATTATCAGCAAATGTAAACAATGGTTGCTGGTTGTTCATTTCAGCGGGCTTGTTGAAACATCCAATATATCTTTTGAAATTCCTTTACAAACATATCTCCGTTCTTAAGATATAAATTGGTTCTTGAAATTAAAAAATCATGGCAAAAAATTCATTCTTGGATAAAACACTGTCATTAATAGAAGAAATATTTATTTTACCCGTACGTCGGTAATTAATTTGGTGGTCGGCATTTCGTGATTTCTGTAGATTCCTTGTCGCCGTAATGTAAACAGTATGTGTATAAAACTGCTTCGTGAACGAACGCTGTTAAAAAGGATGGCAAGATTATTTAATGTATTTGGCAGATAAGATGCTAATAAAATGCTTACCTTTAAAACACGATATGTAAAACACATCACTCAGGATACTTTGGCGTACTTTTTACATTTGGTCGTGATAATGATCTTGATTGACGTTTTCAAATTAGAAAACCTTGATACTAGCGCGGGAAACGCTTAGAACGCGAGTTTGAAGGAAACGTGTTTTTTATCATTATTTCTGTATGGAAGCGAAGTGTTCTTTTAGCGCTATTGTCGGAGATTCCTGCACCTACGAGCGAAGAGATAAGGCGAAGAAGACAGAAGTTATTCCGTTGTTATACTGTACTTGAGAAATAGCGGGACATAAGTCTACATGGGGGATCTCAGATGTCGAAACAGAGGTTGATTTGATTCTTGCCAGAGCAGCAGTTTTTTCCTTTCCTGAAAACATTGGTCAGTTCACTATTTGTCCCTACCACCGATCTTCCTTGGGAACTGGATGGCGCCGTGGATCTCAGCGATGCCAGGTTCCTGAGAAATTATCGGGCCATAGCGAAGATAGAAGAGAGATGGCCTAAAGCAGAGAGAGGCCTTGGAAAACGGGGAGCAAAGTTGATACATCAGAGAACAGGTGTATTTGTTGCCGTCGGATCAGGTTTGTACAGATTACAATGAACATACATAGCTATTAAACAAGTAGTAATTTCCTTTACAAACTAAAGATCATTTTCGTAAGGGACGGACCATTATTTTCTTGGAGGGGGGGGGGGGGGGATGAAAAATATTGAAAAAAATTGTTTGCAGGGCCTGGAAAGACAAAATAAATTGTTTGCAAGAACGATATGTATAACAAAAAATAGTAAGAATTTCGAAAAAAAAATGTTTGCAGAGGTGCATAAACTAAAAAAAAAAAGTTTGCAGAGGAAAATTTTTCATCCCCCCCCCCTCCAAGAAAATAATGGTCCGTCCCTAAACAAAAAAATTCATACTCTGAGGGATATGCCAGCCTGGTCACGTGACTTTGTTGTCAAAAGTAGTTCTTCTCATCACACGGGAAAAAACAAACACTGATGACAATGTCCCATTCAATGTTAATATTGATTTGAATTTTTATTTGTTTTAGGTGTTTGTCAGAACTGTCGTATTTTACTTTCAAAACTGGATTGTGAAGCAGAATCTACAACAGAAAGCAGAGAGGCACTTGCTGAAGAGCTTAGTGACGAAACAGAAGTGCTCGTCCCCATGGAGAATCTAACCATAGTGAGTCTCTAATACTGAGCCCTTTTCTCCTTTTTTGTACTGAGCGTGGTAAACAGTGTAAAACAATTCTAGACAAGATACTACTAGTGTAAAATCCGAAAGCCCCAACCCCCCCCCCCCTCGTCCAGGAAAGCCCCTCTCTCCAAGAAATAAGTTCCCTAAAAACCTGACGCAAGAACCTTTCAGATAATAAGCGCTCCCGATTTAAAGCCAAGAAAGTACAATTTTTCGGATTATAGGCTGCTGCTGTGGAGGTTGTTTTGTTAGTTATAACAAAAAATGCCCCCCCCCCCCCTACCCCACTAAACGACTAAACGAACTGTTTGGGGTTTTAAAGTGTTAAATTTAAAAAGCTTTGCCTTCTGGTATTGTATACCCCAAAAAGAGAACGTACGGAATCACGTCCCAATAGAAACGCAAATGCATTGCAAACATCCGTATAAAAAAAACCTCGCCTCCCCTCTCCCCCCCCCCCCCCCCCCGCATCGTATGTAAGCCCTCCCCGGAAGTAAGCCCATTTGAAAAAGAAATACAACTGCTTACAGAATTTCAATAAAAACTCTATCTATTGGTTGTTTACTCACAGGAAAATTAGATTTTGAAATAAAAAAAGGCGTGGCACCATACTGGGGATTCCACTCTACCCTGAGAATATTTTGCCGGTTTTTTTTTGCGATCTCTGTTGCCTAAAAGAAGTACCTAAACCACGACCGACAGGAAGCGTGTCTCTTCCTATGGGCTGGGCATTGCGGTCGTCGCAAGCTAAAAGAACTAGATTCAATACTAGTCAGAGAGATTACTTGACAAAGAAATTCGATCTTGGAGTGTTACGCCGCATATTGTAATAATCGCCGCAAAATGTAATACTAACGCAAAATGTAATAACAATCGCCGCAATATGTAATAATAGCGCAAAATGTAATAAAATTAACGCAAAATGTAATAAAGTCGTTAACGCAAAATGTAATAACTTTCGAAGCAAAATGTAATAAATTTTCTAACGCATAATGTAATAACGCAAAATGTAATAACACTAAAATAACATGTTTGTTTCCTGAATTAAGCGAATTGTACTCAATAATTAACCTCGTGTATTCCATATAGCAACTGCCCCTCCCAGACCTATTTCTTTCTGGCAGTTACTTTAGATATGAATTTTTTTATCCCCGTCAACCCCGCTGTCCTTTTAGATCGGATTTGGGAGGAGATGGAGCCTTGACTCTGAACTGTCAAAAGGTTGGGTCTGTTTTGTACATTAAAATGTAACAAATCAAACGTGTTTCATTGGAGCTGGTAAAACTGGCCTCTTAGCATTCGAGACAAGTGAAAACAGAAAGTGAGCGGTTTAAAAAATACACCCCCCCCCCCAAATCCGTCATAATAGCAAAACAGATACAAGCAAATAGTCGTCTATGTTGTCAATCGTACGTCAGTTTTTGTCACCGACAATCCTATGCAATTTACACTTTCTCATCGAAGAAGGTAAACAAGAACGTTAAAGTGAATGGTTAATAAGATCCCTGACAACAAGAATACTTTGTCCTCTGCCTTTTCCAGTAAACTTGGGAAATATAAAACACACACTGATTTCATAATATTATCAACTTGAAACTTATTACAATCACCGAAAACTTCCTTTTTCCGACGTTATCTCTCTAGTAAATCCATTCTAAAAACAAAACAGTCAGTGTCCACAGAATATTTCAGACCCTGCCAGTAGGCAGTCTAAATCCCACTTTGCATTGATTGTCAGAATTTATTTTATTTTTATTTTAAACTAAGAACACTCTATTTGTGGTCTGTTTTGTCGAGGAATATCCCAAGTATGCAAGTTTAGTTAGACTGGAGCTTTTCTTAAAGCAAAGGAAGGGTACGCCTATAATGCCGAATTCGCATAAAACCAACAAAAGTTAATGTCACTGAGCTTGGCTACACGATTTCAAAATATATATAAATTTTAGAGTTATTACATTTTGCGTTATTACATTACGCGTTAGAAAATTTGTTACATTTTGCGTTAAAAAGTTATTACATTTTGCGTTAACAACTTTATTACATTTTGCGTCAATGTTATTACATTTTGCGTTATTATTACATTTTGCGGCAATCGTTATTACATTTTGCGTTAGTATTACATTTTGCGGCGATTATTACATTTTGCGGCGTAACATGGAGAGACATCAGGGCGTAAAGCAGATCCAGACTCTGTTGCAAGAGCCATGATGACAGCCAGGGACAGTGAAGGGAATCGTTTCTTTACAAGCGCCGAGTTTCTGACTTCCAAGCAGATAGCAAGCTTTTTTAGTCGCCTGGCTGCTAAGCGACGCCGGCAAGATGTAGCAGATGTTAGTGATGAGGAAGTGGACAACGCAGAGAGGGAGAGTGCCCTTCAAGAGTTGACCAATACAGTCATGCAGGAAGTGTCGCTGGAGCATCCAATAGTTTATGACTGCTATAACCTATGTGAACTCGTCCGTTCCTCGAAGCTGTCTTCTTTTGCTATTCAAATGCTAAAAGAAATCTGCAATCACTTTGAAATCGACACCAGTCATATTAAGGTGAAACGAAAGAAGTAATACGTGGATCTCTTGGTTTCTTTTTCGAAGAATTGTTCCTGCCAGAAGTAACTGTGACCAACATTGTTCAAGGCCAGGAAGAATATATACTCGCTTTCTTTATATAAGAACCTTTAATTTTTTTAAGAACGTCGATGCTGGAGACAACGAATTTTATTTCAAATCAGGTACGAAATAATTTTTTTTTTCAGGAGCCATCGATAATGGCCCCTGATCATTTCAAATTCGATTATGGCTCTGATCTTTTTAAATTTCTGACCTGAAACCACCAACAATTTGCATTACTAAGTAAACTAGCGACGTAAATATGTACATTTCAGTAAGGGATGAATTTACTGCAGTACCAATTTCATAGGTGACGGAGCAGGGGACTGTATTCCCCCTCCCCAACAAAAAAGTGGGGCAAGCCCCCCCCCCTACCTCCACCCCCCTCCCATCTTTCAACAAAACTTCTCTTCCCAAAACGCTACTAGGAAAGGTCCACAACTTGTAAGATCGTATTTGAAATGGTGGCATCGGCGACTTCAAAGCAGACATGTTCTGCTCTCCGACGTCTTAAGAATTACCCCCAAAAAGCGCTATGAAGCAGGATCGTCTAAACCACCTAGTTCTTACCTATCGTTTATAGACACACAGTTGTTGAAATAATTTGGGAAGATTGAGTAGGGGTATGCGCCCACCTCAGTGGCGGGGGGGGGGGGGGGTAGGAATGGGCTTGGCTTGTTTCAAATGGCGCTCTGTTGCATCTGACTTTGGTTTTAAAATTTTTAAAAAGGGCATATCTTTCGGCCGAAAATTAGACGTTCTAATGTAGAAAAGAGGGTGTATCTTGGAATTAGCGTTACTTAACCGTGCAGCTTAATCGACTTCATGTCCACAGTGTATCCACTGCTTTATTCCATAGCTAACCATGTTTATACCCTAATTTTAATTCTTTCTGCCGGTTAACTCTTTCCATTGACCATCAAAAACTCGCGGTCTACTGAACAAAAAACCACGCAAAGATGTAGTTAAGTTTAATTTCGCTTCGTTCCTAAATATGTGTCGAACAGTTCAGTTTGTAATTTGATCATTTCTTACAGTGTTCTTTAATTTTCGCTATGTCACACAAAACTAAAAATTTTATACCATTTATTACTTGGAGTGTTTACGGAAGACCTTAGTTTTTACTTAACATTTGATTTGGAAAATCTTTCTTTCGGTATTGTGTTACTTTAAATGCATTAATTGCAGTGGTCCCACAATACAAATTAGTTTATATTTTCGTCTTGCGACATGAAATCGACAACTCGTCAAGATATGTCTCACACTAGAGAAATTCATTCAGCTTGTTCCAGTTAAATATTGTTACTTTGGCGCTAAAATCGAGTTTATTCTACCTGTATTTAGGAAACAAGATATTGGCTCATGAGTACTAAGAACTCGTAACACAACTGTCGGCTTAAATCGCCTTTTTTGACAAGACCGCTTGGCGCCAAAACACGGCAACAGTCCGCTGTTTACATTTGCTGATGTTATTTCGTTAAAATTCGGTTATTTCAGAGGCGCCTCAAAAATCTCTCGAAAGAGAACCCAAGCTGATTTTCCTACATAAGTTACAATAGCATAAAAGGGTTCCACAGCCAAAGTTTGAAGAAATTTGGAGTTATGGCACATGGCGAAAAAACATTCTTAATTTTATCCCTAAATAAAGGATTTTCACATCAGTAGATATCGGTATTTTTACAAAATTAGTAATTAATTCTCGAATGACACTCAAGTCAAGTTATTACCTAATTTTAGAAGCTGAATACCTTGCCGTTCAAGAAAACGTATTCAAAAATTCAGGTTCTTCTTTGCACGCGAACAAAGTTAAAACTAAGGTTGCCAAATTTTAGCTTTGTATTCGGCCATTTTTGGCGATCTTGTGGGCGAAATTCCTTTTTCTAGTTTTTCACGGATTTAAAGCGCTTCGAGACGAAAACAACTACATCAAATTTCAAGGCTAGCTAAAGGCTATTTGTGGGCAAAATATGAGGGAAATCGATTTTCCAATTTCTGCCGGCCGATATTTGAAATTTGCTGGAAGTCTTTCTTAAAGACCTAAACAAAATACAAAGTTAACCAGTAATTAAAC
>NC_135759.1:5494474-5610654 GCF_052425735.1 Oculina patagonica
GTGTCATGGTCAGAAAAAATCAAAGAAATCAAAGAAATTTTGGCCACAGCCAAAAACTCATACTTTGTCAGTTTGAGGGCCTAGGTATGTAACTGAAAGATATGAAGTTAGTTTTTCGAAATATTCAAATTTACGGCAGAAAACCACAAATAACGGTAATCGTATCGGAAGCTCAAATTTCACTTCTCGACAATCCGAAATTTCACGCTTTTCAGCTTCTTGCTACCCAGACGTTTCAACCGCTGTAAACCTTTCCTTACCTTAGTTGCATAGATTGACTCTTCCTTTATTGAAATATAGTTAGTATTTTTATCTCTGATTATTTCTGAGCCAGCTGAGCCTCGATTAAGTAGACACATTTTTCTCATTTAGGAAAAAGGCTAAAATAATCCAAATTCAGTGAGGAAAAAAGCTGACCGGTAGTGCTTCAAATCTTCTGATATTTTAGCCAAAGAGAGTCCAGTCGTTGAATTTTAGGTTTATGGTTTCAAAAGTGTAGGATCTAGTAGCAGTTTTTAAGAAAGGTCGATCAAAGGTCGACAAAATTACAATTCCGCGGCTTTGAAAAGAACAACTGAAACACGTGACACGAAACACGCAATAGAGTAATTTGTATATTTTTTGGGCAAAGACAACACGGTAAAATTAGCTTTGAAGTTTTATACGTTTTAGACTTTAGAAAAATAGTATTTATCCTAAAGATTGCCTACAATAGAAGAAATACCAAAAATAACAGCACTTGAACTCTCCCTGATGTTCGTCACGCACGAGCGACTTGGAGCGGCGAATGACAAAAATATTTTCCATTGATTCAAAGTAAGCTATATTCTGAAAAAAGAAAAATCTATTTTCTTTAAACTTTGCCCACAAATCTGTCTTAACTAAAAAACGAAACAGCTTTCATATTTGCAAGTATCGTAAGATATATGTTTTAATATTTTATTCATTTAGACCACAACCGGCCTATTTTTAGCAATGGCGACAAGTGAAAATCGAGTCACCGCTTCAAAAATTTATGCTCTAACTTTAGAAATTGTCTTAACTCTCCTGGAATAAATTGGGGACCTTTATCTGTATAAAGCACACAATTTTGATTCGTTTAAAAGAAACTATTAATACGAAATATTTTTGATTTGAAGTCTACTTGGCCATTGACGCGAACGGTTCGAAAAAATGGCACATTTTCAACGGATCACTGCGCAAAAGTCCAACTACTTCCGCATAACATTTGTTTCCATACCAACTAAGAAGAAGTCAAAGAGTATGGAAATGGAAAAATATGTTGTGGTTTAAGCGAGCTTTTAGTGCAACCAGGCGGCAACTTGGCTTATGTTGCGAACATGTTTTGTTTACATTGCAACAGCGGGCAGTTGCTCAAGCGAAAAGAATTTAGCATAAACAACACAATATTTCGTAAACATTGTAACTTTACAAAACTTTATATCAGCTCACACAATAAAACATTATTTAAAACTCGAAAACCTTAGCAGCTAGCGAGTCAGCAAAAAAAAAAATACTGTCGCCTACCTGCAAGCCGGTGAGACAACAAAATTCATTGTCAGGTCCGCCATGGCCATGTTATTGGATTTCACATTTCTTTCTGGTTTTCGTCAACCATAGTATCCGCAGAAAGTTTCAAACGGTAAACATAACACACATAACATAACATTGAACATACCACATGATTGTGATAACTTAAACAAATGAAAGAAAGTTGCGGGCAACACATCCCAAGAAATCAAGCGATCAAAACAGATCGGCTTGAACAGTTGATTGAAAGTTGCGTCACGCAATCTAACCTGAATCCAACTGCCTTATGGGCGAACTGAATAATTATTGTCCAAGAATCGGACTGTCCAAAATATGGGCTGTAAATATTTTTGACCGACGTATTTGTTTGATTTCTTGTTTTCGACCACTTCCTGTACATCTACATCTGGATGCTTCCAAATTTGAAATTTTAGGCTCGCTTTTCAAATACAAAAAAACCCGCTTTTTCAAAATAATAAATTGTTCTAGTAAACGATAAAGGTAAGTAAGAAAGAAATAAAAAGTGGAACACAAATAAGTCTTTACAAACCACGCCGCCACGCACTTGTCATTCATACTTCGTTGTTGTTCTCGCGAAGCTTTATCAACTTACAAAACAAATGGAGGAGTTGCGCTTTTTGTTTCACACTTCAAAGTATAGAGGAAGTTGCGGCAATCGAGGGGGATAACCGAGCACGTTCGTCTTGGAGACTGCAATGATCTTATAGCAAACCATTTAATTTCGTGGAATTTCTGTTAGAGCACGAACTAGTTTTTGCAAGAGCAGGTGTATTTGGATTGTCTTCATCAAAGAAAGGCGAAATTATATAAGTCCCAAGCATCGCCATTCTAGTTTTTCATAGGAAATATTCAAAACAGCACGGGCCTTTCTAATATCCCACTCACCGTGCTGATAAAAAAGCCATTAGAAGCAGAGATGTGCTAAATGTGCACATGGCCGACAAGATCAGGTTTGTAAACGTATCTCACGTTTATACGGTAGTATAAGCTTATAGATTTCCTTTAATGGCTGAGTGGAAAATTTTTCTAGGCAAAAATGTCTTGTTCACTTTTTCGTTGGCTATATTTTTAGTGTGGCCATAAATGTGCAGGGTTTTTCTATCCTTCTGATAATTTCCACCCTATATCTTTCTCCGTAAGAAGGAATAGATGATGAGGTCAATTGAGCTCTATTACACCCCCCCCCCCCCTTAACGAACCCGCCCAACCGGGAAATGAAAAAACCCGTCCGCGAATAGGACTGTTTGAGTTTTCTTTCAGCTAAATACGTTTTCAGCTTAATACGTAAGCTTCGTTTCTAATAAACATACCAAAATGGTGCACACGAGGACATATACATCTGTTAAAAATATTTAGAGCCGATATTTTGGACAGTCCGATTCTTGGACAATAATTATTCAGTTCGCCCATAAGGCAGTTGGATTCAGGTTAGATTGCGTGACGCAACTTTCAATCAACTGTTCAAGCCGATCTGTTGTGATCGATTGATTTCTTGGGATGTGTTGCCCGCAACTTTCTTTCATTTGTTTCAGTTATCACAATCATGTGGTATGTTCAATGTTATGTTATGTGTGTTATGTTTACCGTTTGAATCTTTCTGCGGATACTATGGTTGACGAAAACCAGAAAGAAATGTGGAATCCAATAACATGGCCATGGCGGACCTGACAATGAATTTTGTTGTCTCACCGGCTTGCAGGTAGGCGACAGTATATTTTTTGCTGACTCGCTAGCTGCTAAGGTTTTCGAGTTTTAAATGATGTTTTATTATGTGAGCGGATATAAAGTTTTGTAAGGTTACAATGTTTACGAAATATTGTGTTGTTTATGCTAAATTGGTTTCGCGTGAGCAACTGCCCGCTGTTGCAATGTAAACAAAACATGTTCGCAACATAAGCCAAGTTGCCGCCTGGTTGCACTAAAAGCTCGCTTAAACCACAACACATTTTTCCATTTCCATACTCTTTGACTTCTTTTTAGTTGGTATGGAAACAAATGTAATGCGGAAGTAGTTGGACTTTTGCGCAATGACCCGTTGAAAATGTGCAATTTTTTTTAGCCGTTGGCGTCAGATGGCCAAGTACACTTGAAATCAAAAATATTCCGTATTGTTTGTTTCTTTTTAACGAACCAAAATTGCGTGCTTTATACAGATAAAGGTCCAATTTATTCCAGGAGAGTTAAGACAATTCCTAAAATTGGAGCATAAATTTTCGAAGCAGTGACTCGACGTTTTTTCCTATTTTCAGTTGTCGCCATTGCTAAAAATAGGCTGCCGGTCGTGGTCCAATTGAATGTAATTCTTAAAAAAATATTTCTTGCGATATTTGCAAATATGAAAGCTGTTTCGTTTTTTAGTTAAGACAGATTGGTGGGCAAAGTTTAAAGAAAATAGATTTTTCTTATTTCAGAATATGACTTACTTTGAATCAATGGAAAATATTTTTGTCATTCGCCGCTCCAAGTCGCTCGTGCGTGACGAACATCAGGGAGAGTTCAAGTGCTGTTAGTTTTGGTATTTCTTCTATTGTAGGCAATCTTTAGGATAAATACTATTTTTCTAAAGTCTAAAACGTATAAAACTTCAAAGCTAATTTTACCGTGTTGTCTTTGCCCAAAAAATATACAAATTACTCTATTGCGTGTTTCGTGTCACGTGTTTCAGTTGTTCTTTTCAAAGCCGCGGAATTGTAATTTTGTCGACCTTTGATCGACCTTTCTTAAAAACTGCTACTAGATCCTACACTTTTGAAACCATAAACCTAAAATTCAACGACTGGACTCTCTTTGGCTAAAATATCAGAAGATTTGAAGCACTACCGGTCAGCTTTTTTCCTCACTGAATTTGGATTATTTTAGCCTTTTTCCTAAATGAGAAAAATGTGTCTACTTAATCGAGGCTCAGCTGGCTCAGAAATAATCAGAGATAAAAATACTAACTATATTTCAATAAAGGAAGAGTCAATCTATGCAACTAAGGTAAGGAAAGGTTTACAGCGGTTGAAACGTCTGGGTAGTAAGAAGCTGAAATGCGTGAAATTTCGGATTGTCGAGAAGTGAAATTTGAGCTTCCGGTACGATTACCGTTATTTGTGGTTTTCTGCCGTAAATTTGAATATTTCGAAAAACTAACTTCATATCTTACAGTTACATACCTAGGCCCTCAAACTGACAAAGTATGAGTTTTTGGCTGTGGCCAAAATTTCTTTGATTTTTTCTGACCATGACACTTAAGCAATCAGTTTAGTATTTATGTAACTGAAAGCTTGTAACGTATTGATGAAATATACCACAAGTATATTGTATATATCCACGGGGAAAATGTTTGGCCTCGTGGACACGGCATGGTCTAGTGGTCAAGGCATTAAGGCTTGCAATCTGGATGTCCCTGGTTCGAAACTTCGGCCTCAACAGTAGGTGAATTCGCAACTCTGAAATGCCAAATTTCACCTTCTAGGCTATACAAACAGGGTCAGTCTTTCTGCACTAGCTAGGATATTTAGCACTACAATGCTTATTAATAAAAGCGATACCTAAATAAAGTGGATCAATTGTTATTTTGTATTTGAGCTTACAATATGTAGTCTTGCTGAATATCTCAGCATAAATAATTGAATATGATTTGCTAGCCATTTTTTTGTGATCAATTTAGTTATTTAAAAAACACAGAGATAGTAGCTTAAAACCTTTTTGCAACTGTCCGTAAAACAAAGCCTGTATAAAGTGACGAAGCTTAAGCTCTTGGCGAAACTAGTAACAAAATCATATCACACACAATTAAATTTTAATTCCTTTTTCGCTTGGTGGCTTTACCAAAGTTACAAAACCACTTGGTTGCTTGAACGGCATCAAAAAACTAACAGATAGTTGAACAGGCTCGCAGGAACATTTTTTTCCAAATTGAAGCTTTGTAGCGATTTTTATAATCGAGTTTTTGCGAAAACAGAGCACGAAATTTGTCGCGATTTTACCATCAATATCATCCACTTTCACTTTTTAGCTACGTCACGGACAAAGCTTGTTGTCCGTAATCCGTCTTTAGTTAATCTCTGTCAGTCGAAACCATCCTTGGTTATTTTCGCGTTTTAATTGTACTCCTTTCGTGTTTTTCTATGTTTGAAAATTATTATTTCAAGGTTTCATTCAATTTGGAAGTAATCAGAAAAATGACTTAAAATACCGTGACATTGCTTCCTTTTAAGGAAAAGCTATCACTCTTATTACCCCTATACCAATTATCTGAGAATCTTGCATTGGGCCTAAAACGAGTGCGCCCCAATCATAACAGAAATGATGTTTCCAAAATGGGGACGATTGGTCCAAAAAACGCCAGCTGCACAGAGGGCCAGGGCACGCAGGGATAAAAATATATTTGATTAGATACTTTTATCAGGTGACACCGCCTCCTCCTCCCCGCAACCTACCACCCAAAAAATCAGATCAGGGCGCTTTGGCAGAAGTTTTCTGGGCTTCACGCTCTTCTGCAGTCAAATAATATTGAGGCTCAAAGCAGCAAAACGATGGGATTGCTGCTTATGGAGATTTAATTCAAAACAACAGAAAGCAAGTTCAAGTTAAAAAGATCACATACGTTCTACAAATGTGTCCTGTCATCTTTATTTTTGGTAGGTCAGCTCTGGCATCAACAACCAAAGAGCAACCGACCAACTACAGAATTTAAATTGAATTAGTGATCCCCGTGAGCTCAGGTGGGTTCGAGAAGCTTCCATGAAGACGTGTTGATGGACAGTTAACCAACAGGCCACATAGCCCAGTCACCTCTGATGCTAACAAGGTTTAATTTCAAGAATTTATAAGGAGCGCCCATCTGAAGATTCTTAGTCGTCAGTTCGACCAAGGAATGATGGGACGGGAAGTCAGCCTGTCACCCGTCGCTTCTCATACTATGTTATTAGACACGGCTGGCCAAGGGCGAGTGAGACCAAGTCATGACAGAAGTATAATGCTGTCAAAATGGAGACGAGTGCCCCAAATGAACGCCAGCTGCACAAAAGGCAAGGTTATGTCGGAATAAAAACTAAACAACTTATTTGATAATATACTATAATCACGGTTTAGAAATAGTTTAAGCGCTTCAGCCCCCAACCCTCCGCCTCCCCCATCTCGCGAAAACGAGTAAGTACAACCAAAAGAATCACATACACTCAACAACTATGTCCTAAAAACTTTATTTGGTTGATCAGCTATAGAATCAACAACAAAACAGCAAAATACGTACGACTAAGTACATAGAATCAGTGATCCCGTTGAAGCTAATTGGGTTCGGCAAACTTCCATGAAGATGCGTTGATGGACATTTAACCAACAGGCCACATAGCCCATTCACCTCTGACGCTACTATGGGAATCGAGCCACCATCGCCCCGTCATCTGTACCCCCAGGACTTTACCCTCGTAGCACACCTGATGCGTGCCGTATTCCTTGGTAAACTGCAACTTAGAACCTGAAGAGAAAACAGTTAAGCCGCAGGTTATGGTAGCTACTTATATGCCACTATCTGATCCGCCTAGCCCCCAAGGAGAAATGAAGGTGTAACGTGCGTTCGGAACCGTCCTCATACAAAACTGATTTCTTACACGTCAACATGCGCTTTAGATGTTCGACAAACGTTGGATTGACATGATAAAGCGACTGTTGAGACCTATCATAAAATCAGCTAACTTTAATTTGGTCAGGGCAGTACCAAATGGGGAGATTTCAATGTGTGTGTAAAATAAAAGATGCTTTTTTTAAAAAAAAAAATGAGAGAGCAAAAGAAGTGGCGAGACAGTGAACATTGCAGCGGGTTCAAGTTTATGCATGCGCTCCTGGATATGTTATTTTTAAACACTTTTGATAACTTTATTAAATACGTTTTAGTTTTGAACCCACCTGTGATCTTTCCATTTTTGAAAGTAAAAGGGCCAACTTCGTCGATTCCTGTTCCTGTAAACTGGTTTCTGTTTTGGAAAGTCATGTTGACATCGATAAGCCATTTACTTCCTGCACTTTTTCCTTCAAACGCACGATGGTCAATGAAATAACCTATCCAGTGACCTAAAATAAACAAAATAAATAAATAAATAAATAAAATGAATAAATGAATGAATCAACCAACCAATCAATCAATCAATCAGTCAATCGAACAATCTGTCAGTCAATCAACCATTTAACCAGCCGGTCGGTCGGTCGGTCGGTCGGTCGGTCAATCAGTCAGTCTGTCAAATAATCAAGTAATCGATCGGCAGTTTTCCCAGGAGTGGAAATTTCTTTGAAGGCCGGAGCAAGGGGTAAGGAGACTCCGCCAAGTCCAATAGAGTCTGGTTAAACATATACATTTTGTCTATTGAAACTGAATCTAAGAGAACTACGAAGGCTAAGTGTGCTTAGAAACTGCGATAGGGAGTACGTACATAACAAATAACAGCAAACAAGAAATTGTTATGGAAAATACCTGATGGCAGAGCTTGAGAACTCTTTGAAGAGAGGACAACGGACAATTCCTTAGACTCTGCCGCGGACAACTTGGCTGATTTAGGTTTTGGGGTGGGAGCTGCTGAAGATGCCACAGCCTTTGCAGCCTTAACGGGAACGACGCCTTTAAGCTTCTCCATAATTTGGTTGATTGCTTCAGTCTCACTGGAGCACTAACATGGAAACAAAAGAGTCAGTCTGACACTCTTGTTTGTGCGATATGAGTAAATGTATGATGTCCCACAGTGGTGTATCAAAAAATGTAAATGTTGTTTTATAGAGCCTTTTTTAAGCTCCGAGATAGCTAGTTTCTAGGCATGCGACTAAAACAGAAGAAACAAATATTTCAAATGAACATAAAATGATGTGCCAAAATCGGCACATCAGATCATTTTACAATCCTCGCAAAACCGACTATCTCCCAACCCCAAACTAAGAACAATAGGAAAGTGCGAGTCAGAGATATGAGGGATAGTGCGTGGCGGCCGTTTGGTAGATGGATGTTGGATAAGGACTGGTCCCATGTTATCGCTGCTCCTACGTGCAAGCAAAAGTTTGATTTGTTCTCAAGTGACTTACAGGATGCCATTGAACGGTTCCTGCCGTGGAGAACGATTAAGGTTAACTGCTCTGACAGGCCCTGGACTACTAAGAAATTAAAGATCTTGATCAGGAAACGCCAGGAGGCCTTTCTCAAACACGGCAAGAGTTCTGATACCTACAAGTTATGGCGGAACAAGGTTCAGACGGAAATAAGATCTGCTAAGAAACGTTTCTACCAAACCAAGGTTGCCGAGCTGGAGCTCGACCAATCAAATAGTACGAACTGGTGGAGTCATATCAAACGGCTTACTGGGAAAGACATTAAACAAGACTGGTCCTACCAGTTCTTAGGTGAAAATTGCCCAGATACACCCGCTCTCGCTAATAAGGTCAACGATTTTTTTCTTGGTTTAACGGACCTGTTTACCCCCTTAGAGCCTCCATCCTGCGCACCCCAAGAGGTTCCGCCCGAGTTCTTGGTATCAGAGAGTGAAGTACTGAAAGCCCTCCATGCAGTCAAGACCCGTAAAGCTGTTGGACCGGATTTGATTCCTAACAGAGTGCTAAAGGAGTTCGCTCCAGAATTAGCCGCAGTAGTACGTGACATTTATAACTCCTCCCTAGTTGAGGGCAACTTCCCTGACTCCCTGAAAGCCACCATATTAAACCCGATTCCTAAGATTTCCCCTCCACAACAAATCGAGAAAGACCTGCGCCCAATCGCTCTCACCTGCGCGTTAGCTAAAGTGATGGAGGGTTTCACCCGTGCCCGTCTGATTTCCCAAGTTACTAATAAGATTGACCCACGGCAATACGCGTGCGCTGGCCGGTCTTCTACCGATGCGCTGGTTTACCTCCTTCAAGCGGTGTATGAAGCAGTCGACACTGGGAACAGCGGCGCAAGGCTATTTATGGCGGATTTCTCTAAAGGGTTCGACATGATCGATCACGAAGTTCTCATCAAGGAATTAGAGAAATTGGACGTGCACCCCGTTTTGGTGAATTGGATTAAGGCCTTCTTAAGCAATCGAACCCAGGCTGTGAGAATCGGGAACACTGTGTCTGATTGGAAGACCCCTAAGGGAGGTATCCCCCAAGGCACCAAGTTAGGAGTAATCCTATTCTCTATTATGACGAACAGCCTCCTACGTGCTTGGAACCTTAGAATTAAGTTTGTCGATGACACAACAGCCTTAGAAATCATCCCTAGAAATAGTGTAAGCTTGCTTAACTTTGCTGCCAACGATATTTTTGAATTTTCAAACGAGCACAAGATGAAACTTAATCCTTCTAAATGCAACGAAATGTTAATCAATTTTATGAGTAACCATAATTTTGTAATTAATCCTATTATACTTGGAAATAACGTAATCGAACGAACCTCAACATACAAACTCCTTGGAGTTTACATCAGCAGCGACTTAAAATGGGACTACCACATAGACTATATTGTTAAAAAAGCGAACAAAAGACTATTTTCTCTAAGGATACTAAAGCAATGCGGTGCCACGCCGGTAGCATTAGCCAAAGTATTTGTTACGGAATAGTGCGTCCTATTTTAGAATATGCCGCCCCTGTCTGGCAGAACATTCCTGACTTTTTAGATAATAACATTGAGAGAGTCCAGAAGAGAGCCATGTTTATTATTTGTCCTTCCCTCGACTACAACGAGGCATTACGGCTGCTCGGCCTCACTTCATTGAGAGAACGGCGCCAACATCTTTGCCGGCAGTATGTCTGTAAACTTCAAGATGTAAATAGCCCTCTTCATTTTCTTTTGCCTCGACGTGAGGAGATTGTACATAACTACGACTTAAGATCCGGCACAAGTCGAAGCACCATCAAACCTCGCAGAACGAAGCGTTCGCAGGACTTCGTCACTTTTCGATATTACACCTCGAACTAGCTTGTTTATAATAGAACCTTTTATTGTATATATATTGTAATTTTTATATTTATAGTTTATATTTATACCTTAGCTTGTTTTTTACTCTGTAATTCAGTTATTAATACTGCAATGAGTGTCTATTAAACATTACATTACATTATTATATAAAAATCCCAACTGGCCGATGGTAGACCAGTTGGCTACATACAAAGCGCGACCGAAGATTTGAACCAGGGACCACCGAAAACAAATCCAACTAGTGGAAGGGTGTCGGGGTTGAACCCGGGACCTCCGGATTACAACACCAGCAGCCTTAACCACTCGGCCATGCTGCTTTCTGTGTATTAGTTTTACCTACCAAGTTCCGGCGATAAGTTACCCGTGATATCTAGAACAGCTCGACTCGAAAGTAACTCCTTCTAACTCCTTCCGCGCGTTAAAGCATTACCGCGCGCGTTAAAGCCTTACCGAGCTCATGAACACTCCCTGAAAATTTGCGAGAAGAGCATCGACATGAGCATATTCCTCCATGTCAAAGTTTTCGGTGACTACAGGCATGATTATTGGCGTTTTCTTGGTGAGGTACTTGCGCTGTATAAAGAAAAGCAAGACGTCTTTAAGGACAAAGAAAGTGTATGTACGTCAATATTAGACGATATCAGACGGTAGAAAAACATCGGTATCAGACCAGAAAACTTTGCCAAACTTAACTTTCTAATGTTGTTGGATAATTGGAACAGGCCTCTTTCCAAATACGACATTTATAATTTCTTTCAACTTCTTGCCGTTGAACTCGTCAACTCAAATTCTTTTTTTCACATCCATCTTGTACGTGTAACATACAACACCAACTGACATTGGTCGTGACTTTATCCACAGTGAAGTTTCGAACACTTCGGGGCAAACGGAAAGTTAAAGTAAACTACTAACAGACCTCATTCTCCTCCCCTCCCCTTCACTAAAACAGTAAGTAAAACTTGATTAGATACAAGATTGACAATTTTGCCTGAAAGTTGTTTTTTAGCAAATAGTAAATCTTCATTGAATTTTTGAATTGAATTGTATCTTACCATGGCGTAGTTGTACTCAAAGACACACTCATCTGATTTTGCCCACTTCTCGTTTAGAAAAATCAAGAAAACCTTGGCATCGCGGACATTTGCGACAATATCTTCGCGGTAAGTGTTCCCTCCGTGAATATCTGTGCACATCCAAGTACTGATGCCACGGCTATGGCAGAAAGAACAGAAATAAAAAGGAAGCTTTTAAACCTATGTTAAATAAGTAAAAACCTGACGATCTTAAAGAAAAACTCTACCAATACCACCACTATCACAACCACCACCACAATTACAACGTACCTTCATCGCCGCAACCACCACCACCACTACAAGCACTACCACCAGCAGCATCACGATCACCACCACCACCATCATCTTCATCACCATCACTACAACCACCACCACTACCACTATTACCACCGTCGCCATCACCATCACTAAAGCCATCATCGTCATCATCACCTCCTTCACCACCACCATCGCCACCACCGCCGCCACCATTACCAGTACCGCCACTCTCACAACAGCCACCGTACCACTTACAGTTGAGTATGGTCGAATTACTAAAATATTGTCATGCTTTCAGACCAACTTTCACAGTGGTGTACTAAAATATATTCCGTACGAACGCTTACCTATGGAATACGCTTCTCGCTTTGTCCGCTAACTTCTTAGATGAAGCAACGTTCAAACTCAAAAAATAATCAGCACACATTTCCCTACGAAATAAAAAGTGAAACCGTTTATAAACATATTATACTTTGTTTGTAAAATAACAGCCAAACAGTTAAAAGACTCAATCAAAGAGGTCTATGACCTACTCGTGAATGCATTAGATATATTTGAATCGTTCCTTTGAACAGCATACTATCGTTGGAAATATTTATTATAGGGATTAATAATAATAATCAACTTTATTAAAAGAGGGTAAACACATAACAGGTCGCTTAGGTATAAGAATTACTTTTTTCATATTTTTTATTGCTTAGTAAACCGATGGCTCAGTGGTACAGCTCTGCGTTCTAAAGCGTGTGACCCGCGATCAACTCTCATACCCCGTAGCTACAGTTCTTTTTTTCTTCTTATTTTTTTTCCACGGATATTATATACATATCTGTCTTGTATAGAGTTTCGTTACTCTTTTACTGATTATCCTTTAATAAATTGTGTCGTGCTCTAACCTTCCCAGTCTTTTAATAACACATAATCACTGGTCATCGTTTCCGAATGTTCGCAATTATTAAAGTAAAGGCAATATTTCATCGTTTGGGAAAAGATTATTTCTCATTTACAGGGGTGAAGTATTTTCTACACGTATTTCTTTGAACTGATACCTTTGTAAAGCTGTATTTTTATTCACAGCCGAGGGAAAAGAAATTTAGAAAGCGCCCGTGAGCATACCTAATTTGCATAATGTTTACAACACATGGATGGACGGATGGCTCAACCTCCCCACTATACTCGTTCATTATGCATTCACGAGTAAAAAGCATTCTCATATTTTACGTGTTCTCGTTGCCATATATGGTCAAATGACGTTATAGTCCAATAATGAATCCTGGTCTTGCTTAACCTTGCGTAAGGTACAGACCTTTTGAGAAGGAGTAGCTATAGTTGAACAATTTCTTCTGAGTAAGAATTTTTTTAACCTTTCAGCTTTTTACCAATATATCCCTCTGCAAGTTTTTTCTTTTTTTTCTTTTTCAACATCCATATGTTTACCAGGTGAGGCTTGTTTCAATTTTATTCGTGCTTACTTGTGTACGATTTTTTTTTACACTGTATCGGCTAGTTTTAATCATGCGAGAATACTTTGCCGAATACTATACTTTACTCAGTCGCTTCTGTAGTACAAGTACATGAATTGATTTTTTTTCACTTTGAGTTGACTTTATTTGGCCTTGGGTTGATTATCTGTTGCCGTGAGTTGATTTTCTTTGGTCGTAATTAAGTTGATTTTTTGATCCCTTGCTATGATCGATGTTCTGTGGTGAGTTTATTTCATATTGCCACTACATAAACTTATTTAAGTAAACTTTTCCGAAGTGCTCAGCAAAGACAAAACAGAAAAGATTGACCAAAATTAACTTTATTAAACTAAACTTGCTCTGTTCTTATTCTGCGCGGGCCATGAATACAAACTAGTGTACAGTAAAAGTTGTTCAAACTGTGCACATGACGAGATAAAAGATGACCACTGATTTATCCCAGAACAAATTTATACTTTATGTGTACGTGAGCAACCCATGAGTGCAGCGATGATGGTCAGAAGAGTGAGACGAGAATACTTAACCACGAAATATCACGAAATATAAAGCAAAACAATAAGAGGACCGAGAAGCTATTTTATATTGCTAGAAAGCAGACAATTAATTATTATTTTGCTCTGCCTCAAGAAAATAGCCAAATTTCGCTATTTTCAAATTCAGCCTAAAATAATAGACATCACAACGAGGCTCCGGGGAATAAACTCCACAAACTCTATAGTTTAGTCCCCGGAGCCTCGTCCTGAGGTCTATTGTTTTAGGCCGAATTTTAATATATCGAAATTGGGCTTTTCGTTTTGCTGTGAGCATGTTTTGTTTTGCGATAAGAAATTCAGTTTAACCGTCAGCGATTTAATTTTTTTGCACCTATAGGGCGCCTTATACTTTAAGTGCTTTGGCCGCATATTTACCAGAAAGGAAACATTGTAAACTCCTGTTAAAATTAAATGCGGGAGCTTCGCTTTTAGGGTTGCTTAAATTTATATATTTAGTTTCGAATTCAAGAAGTTAGAAATCCAAAAACTGTCGACAAAGCATGTAAACATTTCTTAGGCCATTTTGAATTCATTTTCTAAGGGCAGGAAACCAATTTGAAGTCAAGCAGAACAAATTACCAATTCATTCTCCCGCCTCACCTGATGTCATTTCTAAGGTTCGGAGCAAAGTTAGAATATTAATGTTTCGAGCTAACGGCCGAGACGAACTATTAATATTAGTGAACTTTAGAAAGAAAAAATATGGATGTCGTACATATTCATGTCATGTCTTTCCAAATCTGCAGAACATAGCCTGCCGCGGCCGCATTCTTTGTTTTCTATAAATAAGCTAGAGGCTGCTAGACGCAAGAAATTATTTCTAACCGCCTTATGACAAAAAAGTTGGTTGGAATTCTACAGTTGACTGACGTCTTCCCTTAATATGTCGTTATTAATACTATTACGGAGCAATGCTTAACGCACAATGTTTTGAACTAACAACCGTGATATCTTTGTTTGTTGAAGAGTCAACGCCGATTGATATCGATCGTGACTGAATCAGCGTCTATGCTGCACACCAAATTTTGTTCGAATTGGCCGAGAGAAGGCCAAATATTCTTTTGAGGTCATTCATGATCAACGAGAAAACTGAATAACCGATGATACGGCACTGCCTTAATTTGCTGCAAAATTAATTTGGAGCCGGAGACCTTAACTGACCCATATTAACTATTCTAAACTGCAAATATATGTTCGGAATTGTGTTTTATCTCTTATTTATACGTAATTAAACTGCCTGGTACTTCATAGTACACAACTTTATTTACAAAAACGTGCTGTGCGAACTATTACCAACTCAGACTATCGAGAACATTCTGCCTCCTTATTTGCTAAACTGGGCATCTTAGATATCTTCCAAGTCAATGCATTGCAAATAGCTAAATTTATGTTTTACTATCATAACCAATTATTGCCCCCGATGTTTCTCAATTTGTTTTCTACTTGTAGTCAAATACACAGTTATGACACAAGAATAGCCAAGTGTTATCGACCACATCACTGTCGTACAAATCTAAAGCAGTTTACAATACTTTTCCAGGGCCCAAAAATTTGGAATTCTCTACCAGAATCGATCACTGGCCGGTTCGAGTAGCTTCTCTTCTTTTAAGAAAAAAATGATTAAATTTCTAATAAAATGAGTCTGAAATTGGCCTAGCTGCACATTCACAGCGAAATTACTAACATATTGCTAACCCGAGGTGGCCTCCCCCATAAGCCTTGTGGTTTCTTTGAGGTCTCATCGCCCTATCTATTTAGTTATTTTGTACGTATTAATTTCTAAAGTGGCAAATAAAATGATGATGATGATGATCATGATGATGAACTAAGACACACACGGTCGCCATGACGAGAACGCTCACAATTTAGCTCAACTTATCTGCAGCGAATCAGTTCAAGATTGCACGAAGAAAGAAGAAAGGTTTCGTCAGTAACTTCAAGAAACTGGAAGCCTTACCTTGAAAGACAAGGAAGCCGCTAGAACCCTTCCTTCAAACTCTTGATCCAATGTAAGAAAGCAACTGCAAGTTAATTGCCTGTAGCGAAGTAAACGCGACGTGCCAACAAAGCGGAAAAAGTTCAAGATAAATGGCTCATGGACGCAGGAAATTTTTCTATCGCCTTATCACAAATTAATTTGGTGGGAATGCGGTTGTTTATAACAAAGGGCCCGACAGACCGCTGAGAATTTTAAAGTTGTTTGTCCTTGTTTGAGCTCTTAGCTCTGAACTATTGTCCGGTTTCCATCGGTAGTAATATTTGGGTTTGTCTAATGACCATGATTTGGACCTTCGATCCATCAAGGTTATAGTTTCATATTTTATTAGTTTTAGTTCTTCCGAATTTTTTCAGTGGCCGTTTACTTTTTATTTTGGTTTTTAATGTAGGTTTGTTTGTATTCGCTCTCTTAAGTCAGTCTCAGAATTGACTCAAGTTTTCCGGGGTCACCGAGATTCGTACCGAAATATGTGTACAATTTAGCTATATCAACGGTTGATGAACCTTCGAGGTTGTAGTCAGTAGTCAGTAAAAGTCAGTAGTTAGTCAGTCATAGCTGAAGACAATAAAGAAGCGAGAGAGAAGATTTGCGATGGAGTCCTGGCTACCTCTTGCACAGCTGATTGCCAAGCATTTCAACACAATCCTGAAATTGAACTTACAACCATGATATCTTTCTATGTCGATGAGCAAACGCCGGTCAATATATATCGATCGCGACTGATTCAGCGTTCTACAGATTAAACTTCCCTGAAACAATATCTCGTCATAACCTCGAGTTCCATACCACCATTTATACCACCATTTGCCAGATATACTGCACACTAAATTATATTCGCATTGACCGAGAGTAGGCCGAATATTCTTTTGAGGTCATCAATTCATGATCAAACAGTGATCAACGTGAAAACGGAATAACCGATGATACGACACTGCCTTTATTTGCTGCAAAATTAATATGGAGCGGAGACCTTTACTGTCCCATATTAACTATTCTAAAATGCAAATATATGTTCAAAATTTTGTTTTATCTCTTGTTGATACTGTAACTGCCTGGTACTTCATAGTACACAACTGAGACACACACGGTCGCCATGACGAGAACGCTCCCAATTTAGCTCAATTTATCTGCAGCGAATTTCAAGATTGCACGAAAAAAATATTCAAGGTTTTGTCAGTAACTCTAAAAAGCTGGAAGCCTTACCTTCAAAGACAAAAAAAGCCGTAAGAACTCTTCCTTCACTCTTGATCCAGTGCAAGCAAGCTGCTGCAAGATAATCGCCTGTAGCGAAGCAGATGCGACGCGCCAACAAAGCAGAAAACGTTCAAGATAAATGGATCATGGACGCGGGAAATTTTCTTACCGCCTTATCACAAGATTAATTTGGTGGGATTGCAGTTGCTCTAACTGCTTTTTTTTCAAAAATTGTTATCGTTATTAACATTGTTTCGGAGCAACGCTTTAAGCACAGTTGTTATAAAGCGTATATATTTTTTTACAATTGTGTGATTTTACTTCATGATCAGTTGTTTATAATTCTGTAGCTAACGTGAGAATCTTGTGATTTAAAGGACCGACAGCCGGCTGAGAGATTTAAAGTTGTTTGTCTTAGTTCATTAACAGCTCTTAGCTCTGAACAATAGTTTCCATCGGTAGTCATGTTTGGGTTTATCTACTGACTTTGGTTTGACCTCCATATTTAGGTTCCTGTTATGGTTTCGTCTTCTATTAGTTTTAGTTCTTTCGAATTGGTCATTGGCCGTTTACTCTTTATGTTGGGTTTTGATAAAGGTCTGTTTGTATTCGCTTTCTTAAGTAAGTCCCAGAAGTGTCTCAAGTTTTCCGTGGTCACCCAGATTCGTACCGAAATATGTCTACAATTTCGCTATATAGTTAATGAACCTTCGAGGTTGTAGTCAGTAGTCAGAAAAAGTCAGTAGTAGGTCAGTCACAGCTGAAGACAATAAAGAAGTGAGAGAGAAGATTTGCGATAGAGTCTGATTACCTCTTGCACAGCTGATTGCCAAGCATTTCAACACAATCCTGTAATTGAACTAACAACCATGATATCTTTCTATGTCGATGAGCAAACGCCGGTCAATATATATCGATCGCGACTGATTCAGCGTTCTACAGATTAAACTTCCCTGAAACAATATCTCGTCATAACCTCGAGTTCCATACCACCATTTATACCACCATTTGCCAGATATACTGCACACTAAATTATATTCGCATTGACCGAGAGTAGGCCGAATATTCTTTTGAGGTCATCAATTCATGATCAACGTGAAAACGGAATAACCGATGACACGGCACTGCCTTTATTTGCTGCAAAATTAATTTGGAGCGGAGACCTTTACTGTCCCATATTAACTATTCTAAATTGCAAATATATGTTCAGAATTTTGTTATATTTTATCTTTTATTGGTACTGTAACTGCATGGTACCTGGGTACTTCATAGTACACAACTAAGACACACACGGTCGCCATGGCGAGAACGCTCCCAACTTAAATCCTGCAGCGAATTTCAAAACTGCACGAATTATAATATTCAAGGTTTTGTCAGTAACTTTAAAAAGCTGGAAGCCTTACCTTGAAAGACAAAAAAGCCGTAAGAACCCTTCCTTCAAACTCTTGTTCCAGTGCAAGCAAGCTACTGCAAGCTATTTATCGCCTGTAGCGAAACAGACGCGACGCGCCAACAATGCGGAAAAAGTTCAAGATAAATGGCTCATGGACGCGGGAAATCTTTTTTCCGCCTTTAAGTTATTGCAAGATTAATTTGGTGAGATTGCAGTTGTTCTGAAAGCTTTTCTAAAATTCCCGAGGGATACTCAAAAACGTTTTGCACGGGGAGGCTCCGCCTAACAGAAAAGGGTTCTCCTTTCGTATACCTACATAGGAATACTGCAACCCCGACATAAAATCGCTCACTAAGAAGAAGGTAAACTCTGGATTTTGCCCGAGACCTTTCGTTGAAGCAGTTTTTTAAAGGACAGTAAATGCCACCGTGTGCTTTCTGAAATTATTTAACTCCTTGCGGCTGGCATTAATGGGAACGTTAAACTTTCCCTGTGAATATATAGCTGGTGTAATAGCTGATCCGCCGGACTCAGACAGAGAGAAAGAGACGAGAACCTTCGTGGTAACTGCAATAGTCGCGGAAGACAGGATTTCGACGTTATTTTCACGCTGACGCGAAAAGCAAGAAGGAGCACCACGCACAAGAAACCCTCAAATCTCAAAGGTCACGCTAGCGCTGTGGAGTGTCGAGATGTTGCCCTATCAAAGTCTGGTACCTAGAGTACTTCACAGTGCTTCACCACGACGGAAGTGGCCAAAAATGACATTTCAAATCTGTTATGTCTGTTTTATCTAGACAGTGTCGACGTTTGCAAAGATCGAAAACGAAAAAAAAATGAGATTTTCACGAAAAAAACAAAACAAATAATTCACGAGTCACGCAAAAAAAAATGTATAATAGCTTGGTACCGGAATTGTTTAACGCAAATAGTCATGATTATGGAGGCGCGGTGGCCTAATGGTTAGTGCGCCGGACTCCGGATCAAGCGGTCCGGGTTCGAGCCCTGGCTGGGGTTACTGTTAGTCACTGGAAAACTCACCTCATCACCATTGGCGAAAATGCCGTTTATTTAAAAATTGGTTCATGCTTAAGCGTACACTATCGAATCATGGTGCACGCGGGAAGTTTGGAGAGCACTCAAGAAGCTCTTGTGCACAACTAAAAGTATGAACCAATTGTTTTATAACATTGCCGGTAGAAATGTAGATCAAAACCTGCGCCAAAAACTCGCGCGAGTGAAAAAAAAATCTGGCGAAGTGATTTGCCCACGCGATCAGCGTGCACTATTGGATTTTATGCACGCTCACGTACACTGAATTTGATTGCGAGGCTCTTCTAGCTATGTTGTAATTTTTAATATAAAAAATGGCATGATGCTGGTGTAATGACCACGTCGGACATTGTAGACAAGGAAGGGAAGTTATTTAGTCTGAATTCAGGAAGAAGCAGGTGTGGTAACATACCAACTTTGTTGTTCTCTGAAAAGCGGTACCTCTTAGGGACTAACTGATGAACTACGTAGGGCGTCTGGTACCTCTGGGCTACTGTACATTTTATAGTTTCTTTCTCATGGCTGGATTACATTATCATGAATTGTGCATAAACATCCTCTTTCGCCATTTGAGAATAAACCAGTTACAGAAGGAAATGAATCGTTTCGAAAGATATGGATCGATTTCAATCGATCTATTTGGATCGATTTCAATCGATCGATTTTGGATCGATCCGGATCGTTGCAGAATCGATCCGGATAGTCGATCTGGATCTTTTTTAACCCTTAGAATCCTAAGGTTCTGGTATTTTTTAAGCAGTTTTCTGGGCTTAAGCTAATCTGTCGAATTTCGTGATTGCATATAAGAAGCTCAAGTAAAAATGTGTGCTGTTTCAAAACACTGAGGGCTCAAAGTTTCATTGTGACGTCAGCATTCAACCGTTGCTTTCTTGGTGAGCGAGCATACGGGCTCGAATCTGGCGAATATTTCGTTTATAAGTGTTTTCTTCGAGTCATTTTCCACTGCAGAAGCCCCCAGGCTGGCATCATTAAGCTAGAATTCTGGGTAGAGGCAAACTTCTGAAAGAAACCAGAGGTGAGAGATGATTTGACGATGATTGGAACGCCAAAAACATTTGTATCTTTGGTTTTGGTCCGTCAATTATTAAGTGGATTAAAACCTTTTACTGTAAAATTGAAAGCTGTATTCTTAACAATGGCTGGTCAGGTAACTTCTTCCAGCCTCAAAGAGGTGTTAGGCAGGGCTGTCCTCTTTCACCATATTTATTTAAATTCTGGCAGCGGAGATATTGGCTTAGACAATCCGGAGTAACAGGAAAATAAAAGGTTTCTATGTAGACAGAAATGAAGTCAAGTTAAGAAAATATGCAGATTCGATGCAGATGATACTACTCTTATCCTAGACGGGTCAAAGGAGTCCCTAGTCGCAGCCTTACAAACTTTAGATGATTTCAGCAAGATCTCCGGCCTCAGGCTCAATGATAGTAAAACGGAAGCTCTTTGGATCGGCTCTAAGAGTGGGCAAGAAAAAAATTATGTACCAGGAAAAGACTTAAAATGGCCAAAATGCAAGGTAAAAGCACTTGGTTTATGGCTGTCAACCGATCCAGACCTGGCGATAATATTAAATTATAAAGAAAAAACTGAAAAAATTAGAAAGTTCTTAAGCTGCTGGCAATACCGTAGGCTCACGCTGCTAGGGAAAATCACCGTAGTTAAAACACTGGCCGCATCACAGTTGGTTTATTTATTAGCGCCGCTGCATTCTAACCACCATGCTATAAAAGAAATAAACGACTTTTTCTACCATTTCCTATGGAATGGTAAAGGTGACAAAATAAAGAGAAAGATTATGATTAACGATCCTGGAAATGGAGGTCTGAAAATGATTGATCTCTGCTCTTTTAACAAATCTCTCAAAACAACTTGGGTAAAAAAGTACCTGGACACGACCAACAAGGGAAAATGGAAACTCCTCTTCGATATGGAACTTAAGAACTATGGCTGTGAAAATCTCTTCCGGTGTAACCTTAATGTTAATGACACAAAGAAAATGATAAAGGTCACGGATCCCTTCCTCAAGGAAATATTAGAATACTGGGCCGAAATCAATTTTGAGCGCCAAGCAACTTCTGAAATCAATTTTCGCGAACAGAGTTTATGGTTCAACTCTTTAATAAGGGTTGATAACAAGCCAATGTTTTTTAAGGATTGGCTTGAAAAAGGTATAACGAAAGTTAAACACCTTCAAAGGACGGAAAACAACGGATTTCTGTCCCTTAATGATCTTGCTTCAAAGTACGACATAAAATTACGTTCTCTCAGTTTCTATGGGTTATTATCAGCTGTAAAATCCCTTCGAAAAACCGTTACCGGAGCTGCTGAGATTAGAGAAGGCAACTCTGAAACACTTTGCGACAAGATTATAAAAAGTCAAAGACCAGGCCCGTTAATTTACAAAAAGCTTATCAGTGCAAAAGGTCTAACCCCGAGCAACAGCCAAAACAAATGGCTTCAGGATTGCAATCTTTTAGATGAAAAAACTACTTTCAACTGGGAACAAGCGTACCTCATGGCACCATGTTATACCAAAAGCACCAAACTGATCGAGTTCCAGTTTAAACTTTTGCATAGGCGCATACCAACAAACAAGTTCCTATTTAAAAATAGGAAGAAAAGAAAACGAAAATTGCACTTTTTGTCACAGTGCCTCAGAATCATTAATTCACCTTTTTTGGTCGTGTAGCGTTACATCCTCCTTTTGGAAAAGGGTGACTGACTGGCTTCAGGAAAACCTCTCGATAACAGGCGAATTCACTTTATTGAATACAACAGCATTGGGCCTGAGGCCGGATCCTCATTCAAAATATGCGCTTCAATTGAACTATGCTTTGTTGCTAGCGCGGTATCACATATGGAAAAACATTTGTATCGAAACATGGTGGTTCATGAGTTAAGTTGTCTCTCTGGCCGTTCTGTGGATGGATTCCGAGACCTGCCAAGGCAATTTGGACAACTTTTGACTTCCAAAGAATGCGTTCGGTGCAGTATTTTGCTGGTAGGATTGGGTGGCTCGACACTTATAAAAAATGTATGAAATAGAGGTGAGTGGACTAGCATTTCGCCGAAACGGCTGTATTACCCAGTCATTCCTTTCGGTCACCAATAAGGAAATTACAGGTTTGCAAGCATTGCTCTAATCGAATGGTAATTGCTCAGTCTGCTGAAAGATTGATGAGAAGTTTTCTTAGTGAACGGAAAGAAATAGGTTTGAAGTTTGCTGCAAATGTACACTTTTGGATTCGAAATTATTTTTTCATTAAAAAAATTGGAGACAAAGATGTGCGTTTTTTGTTGTTGTCCCATGAAGTAGAAAACGGGCATTTTCGGAATTGTTGCAGAACAAACAACCATATACAACGGCAATCTGGAGCTGTAGTCAGTTAGTTGGCTTTTAAAGCTTTGAAAATTATCACTTTGCCATAACGAGGGCTCATTACTATCAATTGTCCAGATATGTGAAAGCTGCAGATTTTTTAATTACTGCCGGTATTTTCCACGCACATATGCGTTGTTAGGACTTAAAGGGTTAATCGACCCGGGCCGTTTCTGAATCGATCCGAATCGTTTCCGAATGGATCCGGATCGTTGCCGAATCGATCCGGATCGTTGCCGAATCGATCCGGATCGTTGCCGAATCGATCCGGATTGTTGCCGGATCGATCCGGATCGATCGGGATCTTTTTTAATCGACCCGGATCGTTTCTGAATCGACCCGGATCGTTTCCGAATCGATCCGGATCGTTTCCGAATTGATCCGGATCAATCCGAATCGAGCAGCACAGAAGCAGTAACTGTGACCTCATACCATCGAGAAGACTGTCAAATACGTCATATGTTAGCCAATAGTTTTTTTTATTATTTTCCGTGTTACATTACATTACATGTTGGTTGCAATATTTTAAATCAAATTGCTATGGTGTTAGTCTATGTTACTGTTTCAAATATTTCATTGAAAGAAATTATTTTCAACAACACCAATCATCGAAAACAAATTGAATTCCACCGAATTTAAGGTGGCTCCGTAGTTATTGAAGGCGCACTCGTCCTGTCAAACTTTTCTTTATTACTTTTTCGGCTCTGACGCGATGGCTGAAATTTTGGAAACATTTTCGTCTATCATTCAGTAATATTTAATTTGATTGAACTGGGGAAAATATTGTTAATATTACTTGTGTTTAACTTTTTTGACAAAATCGCATCCAGTAAAAAAAAAAAATTGCTGATATACTTCTGCTAAGTTTCTTGAAACAAATAAAAGCGGAGCTCCAGCGCGCTTCGCGCGCCAGTGGAGTACCATGGGGTAAGAAAATTTGGTAAACCCAGGAAGCCAAAAAACTGGTTATCGAGTGAGCGCACGCGTTTCTCTCTGGTACAGACTCTCGGAGAGGGGAAGGGGTTCACAAGGCAACCCGAGTGGGGGAAGGAGAATGCCATCTTATCATACCCCAACGAACGTTAAGGTTAACGTCGGCTTGTTTCTTTAATATTGAACAGCCATGTTATGATCAATTGCCAGCTGTCAAAACAAGGTATCCGCTGACCAGTATCACTTGTCCATATTGCGGGTTCAGGTGTGCAGCTCATTGACGTCATGTATTTTTAGAAGCTGATCGCTGACCAGGTTATTGTTTTCCGTTGTATCGCGGGATCAAATCATACTTTTTTGTCTAGGGAAATGATAGGATTTTGAGCGCAATTTCTGCGATTAGAGTGACGATTTCTTTCTGCAATGGATCTTTCTTGAGTAGTAAACGTTAAATAACTTCAATAACAGTATTTTCAATGAGAGTATTTTAACAAAATTTTTAGAACCATAAAATAAGTGTGGAGCTCCGCTTTTAGGCTTGGCTAAATCTATATATTATTCACTTGACACATAACATAGCCAAGTTTCAGGAAAATCGTTGGAGCAGAAGTCCGGAAATACTAAGGTGATGTGAATTCAACTCTAACATTCTATTGAAAGTTTCTATGCTTGACGCTCGTCGACGAAACAAACCACGAACCCCAATTTTCGCAAGAAGCCTACCCAATGTTTGCTTAATCAGAGTGCCTAGCCGATTGTTGATCGTGTGAACCGTTAAAAAGTATTCGCTAGTTCTGTAAACATAAAATGCTTGAAAACCTTCTCCAAACTCCAAAGTTGCGTTTTGCAACATTTTTCAAAAAATTATTCCGCAGTTTTGTGTCAAACTCTTTTCACCTGAATTTCAAGGTACTCCCATATTTTTGCATCGACTTTTGTTGCTGCCGTGCTGTAAGTTAGATATTGTTGTTGAGATTGTACGCTACTTCGCGACTGATCTCTGGCGAAGCAGGCGAGTAATTTTGATGATATAGTTATGAATACGAAATGAGCTTGTACGTCGCTTATTCTCATAATTTGCATCTTCATAATGGGCGTCAGTGATATGCGCGTCAACCACCTCAGAAGGGGAGGATCAAAGAATTTACCCTATACCGTAGAATTCCGGTTATAAGCCCTGGGCTTATACAACTTCGTAAGGGGTTTTGGGTGGGCTCATAAGCGGAAGGGCTTATATCCGGGAGGGCTTATAAGCGGAATGAAAAAAACGTTTCGAAAAGTGTCACGGGAGTATTGACTGAAATACGTTTTTAAGTTAAAAACGCATAATAAAGCAACATTTAGCCCTGTTCAGTACTGTCATCCGGTAGAGGGGGCCTTATATCCGGGGGGGCTTATAATCGGATGTATTTTTTTGTTTCCAGGTAGATGGGCCTATAACCGGGGGGGCTTATAAGCGGGGGGGGGGGGCTTATAACCGGAATTTTACGGTATGTGTACCGTTTATAAAAATTGCAAGCACTAATGCAACTTGTTGCTGCTAGTGGCGGTTTGTGTTTTCGTAATCTTGTTGGCTGGACCTATTCTATCCATGACTATAAGTATTCTGTCATACAAATGTATCCAGTTGCCTTCACAATTAGTGAAGAAACACTTATCTGACACATTGTCATGTGATACAAGTGTTCCTTTCCCAAGTATCCTTGTAGTTCAAATTTTCTTTTCAATGCATCTGTATCTCTGCAAAGTTATCTCTGACCTCAATGCCTTTGGCTGGAAAACTCGGAAGGCCGGAGCCGTCGCTAGCCGTAGCTGTTTTTATTAAGTAGTTTTGAACCAATCACATTGCACGTAGTATTACTTTGTTTCATTTCATAAAACATTTTTTTTTTTAATTTTTGGACATTTCATCTTTGATGTGCCCATTTTTTACAACTGCACTTTGTACTTTTGCTAGTTAGTTATTGTTTTTCTTTTCCAGGCGTTGAAGCTTTGCTAGGTTTTGTTTCAAAGTGGTGTTGTCTGGATCAAGCTTCGCTGCGATCTCATAATGACGTCTGGCTTCTGCATGTTTACCCTGTGAAGAAATGTTATAAACATATGATGACCGATGACCGTTAGTTTGTTGACAGTTTTGTTTATTTTATCGGTAGCGGTATTTAAAACCTAGATTGAGTCTGATCTGTTAAGGGATGTATTGGACTTGTGATTTTTACACTTTTATTTTCTGTTAATTTTATTCAATATAGTAAAGCGCCATGGACAGCTAGTGGAGTATGGCGCTTAATAAATGTATTTTTATTTTTTTCATTATTTTGTTTTAATTTTGTTGCTGTAGAATACCGTTCACCTTTACAAGTTTTATTGCACTTCTTATAGCTTTGGTGGCTTTTTTTCAGTGCAAAAAAACTTACTTAGTTAATCAATCGATTTTGTTTTTCTTGGTTACATATGATGTGTCAAGGGATGAAAAACAACTGAACAAAACAACAAAAAAGCAAAATTAAAAAAAGGAATGTGTTACCATACATACACCTCGAACGTTTTCTGCGTTTTCTTTAACACAAGGCTGACTTAAATGTGTAGATCAATACGGTAACATTCTCTACGATTCTGACACAGGATTGTTACTAACTTCAAGATGGAATATAACTCCAAGATTCAAATGAGCACTGGCGTGTTCTGGATCCAGCTGCACCGCCATCTTGAAGCTCTGTTGAGAAAATAAAAAGTATCTGCTACACCGTCTTTCAATATAAGATAGCACTGCATAGAGCACTTGAGATGTAAGAAAATAGAAAAGAAAAGAAAAAAATTGCGTCATCGTCCCCGCTGTTGAATGCAAAATAGAACCAAAATGAAACAATATTAAACTATTGGTTATCAACTTATTTCTGTTGGGTAGGCCGAATCACGCAAAGCTTTCTCTTGCTTTTCGGTCTCCCCGCCTCTTTTTCTTTGTAACTAATTTAAGTTATTTTATTGTATCTTGTTTGATATTCCTTTCTCTGGCAAAATGAATGAAAGAAAGAAATGTCATTGTCATCAATATCATTCTCTACTGTAATTTCCTTTGCAGCCGTTATTAAAGTCGTTTATACGAGACGCGTGTGACGACCCAAATAGCGGCTGCATCTGTCGAGTTACCTCAGTGTGTGTTTACGTTTGAGTTCCTTTAACTTAAGGCGCTTTCCATTTGTCAGGACTGACCGGCCGGTCCGGTGGTTTTAAGGGTGAAATGGGCCTTTTTCACGGGATTTTCACACAAATCCACCATAACAAAGTATAATATTTATGTATTGGCTGATTTGACAGGACAAATCTGACTAACAGCGGAATTCTGTTCTCAGATATACCAGTCTGGCCGGCCAGTTCTGACAAATGGAAAGCCCCTTAAGTTCAAGGAACTCCATCAAGTACGATGCATATTGAAGAAATATGCCATATTTTCAATTTTCTTAACAGTACTCAGTCGTCACCGGCCTTGTCTATTTTCGGTTTATTATTTCTTCGTTAATATTTTATTCCTTAAAAAAAACTGACATCTCGAGGTTTCCTTCACTTTGAAAGTAATCTGAAAAAAAGGACTTGAAACATCGTGACATAGTCCTTTAATTAGGTTTGTTGATGTAACTTTTCACTTACATTCTTAGCTTGTTGCATGTTGTTCAGGTCTTTATACAAATTTCCTTGTTGGAAGTAAAGGTCTGTATCGTTCTCATGAAGACTAAGAGCTTGAGCAATAACTTGCAGAGCCTGCAACAGGAAAATAAAAGAAAGAGGAAAATGGTAGCACTCCGGTTTGTATGCTTTTAAGGAAGAACATGCATACGTATTCGTGACAAGCAAGTTCGGGACCTGTTCAAATCGGAAATATTTGGGGAACAAATTAAACACGATCAAACATTTTCCCGTTTGGACACCTTGTTTGATCGTGTTTGAACGTTTTTGATAAACGTTTGATATAATTCATAGGAGGCAGCATGGCAGAGTGGTTAGGGCGCTGGACTTGTAAACCGAAGGTCCTGGGTTCAAATCCTCCTCCCTGTATGTCACTAGATGGATTGTCTTCTGTGGTCCCAATTTCAACTCCTCTGCGTTTTATATATAGCCACCTGGTCCGCCTCCTGCCAGTTGGGATTTTTAACAAGTATCTGTTCGATTTATAATATTTGTTTCACTTTTTGCAGTGTTCACAATTAGCACAGTCGTGCTAAATACATTGACACTTGAGTAAAGTAATTTACTCAAGGACGGACACGTTAACAGACAAAAGTGCATACATGCAGTTGCTTCAAAACTCCACATTACATTAAAAGTGAAACACCAAACCTTGCAAGATCTAAAAAAGAGGAGTACAAACGCTTTCAAAGCAACAGCAACTTACCTCATCGAATTGCCCATACTGAGCATACATTCCAGCCAATGTCTTATAATGTCCAATGTTCTGTGGATCATCTAGAACCAGGCTCTTTAGTATGCTTACGGCCTTATTGAGTCGGTTTGTTTGACCAAGAAGAATGGCCTGGGGATAAGGAAAGTGATGTCATAAACAACCATGGCACAGGACCCTTCATGAAAAAGATCTTTAGAAGCTGCCAAAAAAGGCTGCATGCTAGCTGAAGTGCTAAGTGATAGTAATTCACGCTCTCTGTCACCGTAAAATTTCAATAATTAGCTACAAGGAGCTTATGTTTGCCCCCAAAAAGGTTTTTCTTTGGTCTGATTGGAGGTGAGGGGATGGGGTAGTTTGTTATTATACGACATCCTTGGCTGACGCCCACAGATTTGTCAGTATGTACGCATAGCACTTTGTCTACAGTCTCTCTCGATTAAAAAGGGCCAGTTTGTTGGAGAATATTCATTTCCATTTTCTTTATTAAAGGGACTGAGTCATGGCTGAGTTAAGTTTATTTTATTACGTTTTGCCAAATACGCGCTATGAAACTTAATGCTTGCAAAGAAAATACTTCTACGGATCTAAATGACAAAACCATAGCCTAATTACAACCAAATGTGTCTGTTCAGCCCAACAGTATTTCAAGAACCCATGTCGCAATCCGTTTCAATCTTCTTCACTTTTGGCATAGTTAGTAGAGGAGACTGGTTAGGAATCTCGGCGAACTTCAAAGAAGTATGTCTTTGTTTACGAATTTTAACGTCACGTGACATTGACCCTGCACACAACATTTCAAGATGGCGTCCGAATAGTAGTGCGAGTTTCAAAAACTTTCTATCGTGTTCTTGTCCGTTTTCGGTCTTTCTCAGTTTTTTTTTTTCGGTCTTTTCAGTCTCCTCTACTAACTATGCTTTTGGCCATCCTACCTTCTTTTGTATTTGATGTGTTATTGATTTATATTTCACCGAATTTATTGTTCATTTCCCATGCCTAAATTTGATTAAACTTCGTGACGCAGTTCCTTTAAAGCTACTTGAGTTACTGTTTGTATCATTTGAATTTTGTCTTGATAGTTCGATACTTGTATAAGACATCGATTTGCCCAATTTTGGTATAGATTTCCATCAGCGAAGAAATTATAAAGTGTACTTACGTAATTTGATCGAGTCTCGACACTTGATGGTTCCAGGTCTAATGCCTGTTTCCAAGCCAGTTCAGCCTCTCTTAACTGCTTGTTGTGGTAATACAATACTCCAAGCAACTGCAAAGTACTTGGTTCCCGCTTTATTGACAAAGCTCTACAAGGACAAAGTGCATAATTTGTGCTAAATAAAATGCGCCGAATATATATATTGTATTTATAAAGTGCGAGTAAGACCTTGTTTACGGCTTAAAGGCTGGTTCTCATATGATCGTCCCGATCGTCTCTGTCGCTTCAAAAAGTTTGCTTGCGATCGGGGCGATCGCGATCGCTTCGATCGCTCGTGTTCTATCCGGGCGATCGGTAGCAGACCGCGGCGATCGCGAACGATTATATGAGAACTACTGCCACAGAGGGAGACGATCGAAGCGATCCAAACTGTCCCATGGTGCATCAGTTTTACCCAGAACTACGTTTCCGTTTGGCCTCTCTTTTGCTTCTTCGCCGTAAAACGGCAATAATGAGAAGATAAGAGGCCACGAATTTTGCCTTTGCATCGAAGGCTGCCATAAGCGATATCGGAGTTTTGAAAAAACAACGTGCGTCGATCGGAATAAAATCGAATATTCATATGCGGGAATAAAGAAAAGATCATGAATTATTATCTTGTTTGATTAACCCTATTTTGAATAAACCAGACGATCGGAGGCGATCATATGAGAACCCCCTAATCGCTTCCAATCGCTTCGATCGCCTACGATCGCCTCAGAATTTGCAAACGACAGAAGCGACAAAGACGATCGGGGCGATCATATAAGAACCAGCCTTAAACTTTTACTCAAAGTACGTCAGTTCAGTATAACCTCAGCCAACAGACACCCCCATAAGCGGAAACGTATGCGTGGTCCTAGCCACATACAAATAAAACATTTTAAACCTCCCTAAACTTACATCTCTCCTAAGTGAAACAAACAGGTGCCAAGACTGTTCGCTTTAGGACAGGCGGTTCAAATGTATTCAATTTTAACACGGCCGCAGGATGTATAAATGGAACCAGCCAATTGCTACAATCTTGGACAAAACTGTTGAAACACTTAGCAAATTTCCACTAATTTAGCTAACAGAATTTAGTTTTGGTAATACTTTAATGTTTTCAAAACAAAGCCTGTCGAACTGCAAACCTCAAGAAACAACATTGCGCAGGGGGAGTGGGGGATAAAATATTTTTACCCGCTTGCAGGACAGGACATTTGTAAAAAACGCTTGAAATGCGTTTGCTTCAACTAGTTTGTCCGCGAACTTAACGTGCCTATGAAGTAAAAAATAATTTTGCTCAATTTGCTAGTTTATGTCATAGTAAGCACGAATATACGTGTTTAAGCGATCAAAAGCGCTTTTTTCTAGTATTTTTTGAGCCTCGAAGTTTGGATTTCGCAATTTTAAGTGCATCCTTTTCGCGCGCGGCCAAACGCTCGGGTTTCACCGGAAATGACGTACTTAGTGGTTCTAAAGACACCAGGATTATGGCGCAAAGAGAGCAAAGAGGGCTGGCGAAAGCTATATTTCGGCTTTTGAGTCAAACAAAGGCAATTGCGCAAACGAAACTGCAACAAATACACTTATTTCCTTTGGTGAAACTTCGCAGAGTAAATGGAAGCGAAATTTCCATCTGTATCGTAAAGCTATTCGTTCTGATGAAAACGCAAGAAGAAACGAATTCTGTTCCGTCGGCAGTTCAAGGATCGCTGTTCTCAGCACAAGCTCATCCTTGCCACAAATGAAACGGTAAAGTCATGAAGCGAAGAGGAAATTTATTAAAAGAGTTATCTCTGTAAATGATATGATCGTCTCTATATCATTCTGCCCTGACTAGCCGAAAGAAAGATTTAGCAGTCGCGTCAGGAGTTTTACAACATGTTACACAGCTGGGTACAGTATACGTGTTATTCTTTTATTATGAGACTTCGTTCCTCCAAATTTAATTTGTATGGTTAGTAGATCGTTTTATCATTCGTAAGGTAGCAGTCGTTTCCTTTCCCAAACAATTGAAACGATCGATCGTATCCGGATAAAGACGGTTGAAAATCTTCCGTAGGGCTAACGTACCATAAAGAGAAACAACTACAGCTCTGTTTATTCTTGAAGAGGAAATTTTTGGTTTCGTTTAAGTCAAAAAGTGCTAATCTTGAGTTTGAAGAAGTGTTATCTTGCCGTGTTGTCAAGTTTAATTACGTATGTCACTCAGTTCAGTATACTCTCAGTGCTCTCACGCTTCGGAGAAATCATTATGTCAGTCCACTGTGCTTTCCCACACAAGAACACAATCAAAATGAAAGCGAGCAACTGATCGCTTCTTGTATTAAAATCACCAAATCGTGATATAATACCGAATAACCACCGGGATAGGCGTACCGTAACCTGAATTTACACATTCGACAAGCAAGCAACCCCGGCGCGGCAAGCAGCGCTCGTGTCAATTCCGAAGCACATTGCGACACTGCGAAACCAGCCACAAAATCAAAGCCCGTCGATGTACGTGCTTTTGGAAACAATAACAATTCTAGTTGTTCATTTTTTACAGGGAATTTTTCATTTGCATCTGCTTCGCCGAACTTCGATCGTCCTCGTCGACCAGCGCTTATGTGAAAGAGCGCTTGATCGGCTTGCGGCGGTTGGACAGGTCCAACTAACTACTTCAGTCCATTTAGTGTCACGATATTTCGTTGTGCGATTCTTTTCTGCTAGAAACACGCTCTGCCAAGTCCGTAGATGGCAACATATCGTTCTTTTCGGACAAGATCTCGATTTATCAACGAAAAAGCAGCAACAATCTCAGCTGAAGTAGTAAACTTCACTGTGTATCAACACAATCTAAGTGTAAACTGATCCGTGGAACCACTAACTACGTCATCCGAGCCAAATTCGTGTCCAGTCTCCGGACCCACTGTTTTGTCTTACTGAGGGCACTTTAGGCGGCAAAAAGTCCGATTTTTCTCTCTTTGACATTATTATTTTTTTAGCTTTTCGGAAAGTAGACATAATAAGCTACCAAAAAAAGCAAAACATTTTTTTACTTCATAGGCACTTTAAAATAGAATGCTAAATACTGAAGAAAACTTAAAATAGCGTCAAAAAAAGGCGTCAAGAAACGTAACACTCCACAGTTCCAAACAGACGTATATACTAGCACTTTTCTTGCATTTTTTATGTTCCTTGACTAGAATTTGATTCAAATGAAACACATCCAGGAATTATGCAATCAACATGTCCACATTGCGTTATATATATTAATACAAACCTCCTGTAAGCTTGTTCTGATTCCGGAATGTTCCCAGCCGCACGCAGCTGTCGACCCATGTTCACCAAAGCCACTGTGTGATTGGGATTGAGTTGCAGGGCAGTATTGTAATTTGTCAAGGATTCAGCTGTTCGACCTTGAGGTATAAAAATTTAGGACAATCAAGTACATGAAAACACTTCATCGAGTTAAATTTTTGCCAGAAAGTTTTTCAATTTCTTATTTGGTTCTTTCTATATTAAAAAATGCCGTTTTTGCTCACCGAATTTAATGTTGACTGTCACACCGTGAAAGTTCTACTAAGTACCCCCCCTTTCTAGATGGTAACAGTAACAAAACAAATACACTTTTAATGGTATTCATCCTTTACGACATTTACTTATTATTGTTGCTATTTTGTGAAAATGTGTTACCAAACAGGACTAAAACAAAAAACATTCACTTTCTTTCTTTTATATGTGCCGCAACTAAAATATGAAAATATGAGTTGAAATAAGACCCCGTCTTTAAAAACCTCCACGTCAACTCCCCCCCCACCCCCCCCCCCCCAAAAAAAAAGTGTCTTAAAAAGACACTTTTTACCTTCTGGCAAAACTTTAAGGAACTTCTTGTAAGCCAAAATCTTGCGCTGAGAACATACAACCTTTCTTTAAATATAGTTTTAGGCCTAAGGCCAGACACATCACAGAAACTTAATTTTAATTTTCTTGTGGCGAGATATTATATATGGTCCTGTAGGACACGCAACTTGTCCCCTGAAATGAAACATTTCTCTGTCTTTCTGGCATGTTACAACAGCCTCAAAACTGGAGCAGCGTCAAATGATAATCGTTAGAAATCTAAGTGGGTGATAATTATAATTAAACGTATTTAGCAACAAGCAACTGTTAAAAAAAAATGAAGAAAACCCTAAGGCTAACACTGTACGGAAATAATTGTATTTGTAGGTCAACCTTAATAAGTGTTGCACTTTGTTAGTATTGTAAGTAACGTGTATTGTATGTAAGTAGTCTCTTTAATTAATTAATTAATTAATTAATACAATGTAGCTTAATGTAGTGTAAGTAATGTAAGTAATTGTATTGTAAGTAATTATCCAGTAAGTGATGTAGGTAATTGTCCCGTAAGCGATGTAAGTAAGTGAACTGTAAAAAAAAAAAAAAAAAAAAAAGAAAAGAAAAGAAATAAGCCCCCGGCCAGCTTTTCCGGTACTTCATGTAGTTATCGCTTACACTAAAGCTTTAAACGCGACAACTGTTTTCTTTTCCATATGTTAGAACAGTCTCACTATGTGAACAGCAACTCTTATTATCTTTCTTGCTCACCCCTGTTGCCAAGGAACACTGCATAATTGTTGTACGCATCACCGTTGTTGGGTTCTAAAGTCAAAGCTCTCTTGTAAAACTCTTCTGCTTCATCGTACTTCTGTTGTTCACTTAGCACACCAGCAACGTTCATCACAGCATCCAAATAACTTGGTTTTAACCTGACAAAGAAAGTATCTACCCAATCAAAATAAGCCTATCGTAGTTTAGACGGATACGGTAGGCACAGTTTTGCACATTCAAGTAAAGCCCTCAAATTTTAATAGAGCCATGTGTCGACTTTGTTTGGTCAGAACTTGCACGTACTTACGTCGAGATCAAACTGAAATGGCTTTTTTGACAACTAGCGTTCACTTGTGAGTAAACTAGCGAGTTCGTTTGGCGACTCAGGGCTTTAAACTGTGTAGGGCAATCTTTATCTACGTCTGCAGCCTTTTACTATTATCATTTAGCGAGCACTACTACTATCTATTGAAAATCAAATTGAGTACAACAAATTCAAAGACGCGCTACATTGGCTTCTGTGGTATTAAGTGTCTGTGGTAAATTTGACGGTAGCACGCACAGCTCTAGAAACATCTGGACATATCGCAACCATTTTCAATATGTAGAAAGGATAACTTGTAGACGCCATGTTATAAATTGCAAAAAGTTTTCTGTATTACCTGATTGCTTCTTTTAACATTGCTTCTGCTTCAGACAAGCGCTTTAAAGACCTAAATAAAAATACAAAGTTAACCAGTAATTAAGAGGCTGTATCTGTAATAGTGGTCTGCCCGATCTGGCTTGTTAAATAGATTTCGCTCTTTTCTAGTGTGTTGCAAGACTTTCATGTACTTATACTAAAAACACAATTCACTTGACCGGATCATTAATTTTTTTCGAGTTTTTAAGGATTTTCGGTTCACCCGAACGAGCACTTGTAACGACCACTGTCAAGGCTTAAATTTACCACATCTTTGAAAATTAATTAAAAAAGAACTAACAACTTCTGTACCAAACAAACACTACAGCCTGTTAAATTATGTCTTTTTAATTTATCACACCAACTTTCACGAACATTGAGCTCGAATCAAGCTAGCAGCAAAACATTAACGACACCCCTATCACACACCTTGATGAAACACTTGAAAACGGCTCAGATTCAAACTTTATTTTTGAAAAAGTGACGCGGTCTACTTCTATCAAACCAACGCAGCCGAAAAGTAGATGTAATAGAAAATGTTCCTATCGAAAAAAACCTTTTGGTATCGTCTTAATGAAATATTTACAGCTGTGTAAACTTGCCCAATTTCGAAGATCTTCATGTTTGCAGCCATTTTGAGGGACTCGTCAGGACGAGGAGTTTCATCAACTGGCCTCGCAGACATACCTAACGCCATCAGAAATAAACAAAGATTAGATATAAATGCATTGCAGTTCAACTGAAAGAGAATAAATCGTGTTTAAAAATGGAAGCTCGACTTACATTTCAACGATTTCTACGGGCGTAAGGTCATTCTTGTTCGAATTTCGCTTGATGATTCCACAACAAATAACAATATTTGACACGCAGACTTTGACTGAATGTAGCGTTTGAATCAGTTAAAGTTAGTAACCTCGTGCTTTCCCTTCTTTACCGGCGTACAGCGAAGTTGTTTTCACGACAAAACAGCAAGCATCAGGTAAAGAAGACCAAACTGACATGTTTATCGATTGGTCGGTTATATACTTCATGTATGGAGTACCGTAGTGTACCGTATGTGTACCGTATAGTGCCTCATACATGAAGTAGTGACCGACAGGCCGTTTCTTCAGCTGTTTCTTCGACGTTCAACGTTTTGCGATGGAAAATCTTTGCTGTACGCCAGTAAGGAAGGAAAAGCACAAAGTTACTGCCTTGAGCTGATTCATAGGTTAAATTAAGTCGAAGTTTGTATGTCAAATATTGTTATTTCTAGTGGAATCATCGAGCGAAATTCCAATAGTAACAACCGTACGTCCGTAGACGTCCGTAACAGTCAAAATGTAAGTCGAGCTTCCATTTTTAAACACGATTTATTCTCTTTCAGTTGAACTGCACTGCATTTATATCTAATCTTTGTTTATTTCTGAAGGTGTGAGGTATGTCTGCGAGGCCAGTTGATGAAACTCCTCGTCCTGACGAGTCCCTTAAAATGGCTGCAAACATGAAGATCTTCGAAATTGGGCAAGTTTACACAGCTGTAAATATTTCATTAAGACGATACCAAAAGGTTTTTTTCGATAGGAACATTTTCTATTACATCTACTTTTCGGCTGCGTTGGTTTGATTGAAGTAGACCGCGTCACTTTTTCAAAAATAAAGTTTGAATCTGAGCCGTTTTCAAGTGTTTCATCAAGGTGTGTGATAGGGGTGTCGTTAATGTTTTGCTGCTAGCTTGATTCGAGCTCAATGTTCGTGAAAGTTGGTGTGATAAATTAAAAAGACATAATTTAACAGGCTGTAGTGTTTGTTTGGTACAGAAGTTGTTAGTTCTTTTTTAATTAATTTTCAAAGTTGTGGTAAATTTAAGCCTTGACAGTGGTCGTTACAAGTGCTCGTTCGGGTGAACCGAAAATCCTTAAAAACTCGAAAAAAATTAATGATCCGGTCAAGTGAATTGTGTTTTTAGTATAAGTACATGAAAGTCTTGCAACACACTAGAAAAGAGCGAAATCTATTTAACAAGCCAGATCGGGCAGACCACTATTACAGATACAGCCTCTTAAACGGGTAACAACAAACATGGACAAAATATCCTATCCTGTTTAAATATGCCACCAAATGGATAACCCTGTTGCCTTATGTTAAATTGGCATATTCCAGAGTTATACTTGAAAACAAATAGAAATTTTGCAAAGATTTTGGGTATTGGGACTAAGTATAGATTTAAAGCCACTTTTAAACGAAAGCAAAATTCTAAACTTAATCCAGTTGAAATTTGAGGAATGCTGAGTCCACTCCACTCTTTCGAACTCAAGATACCCAAACAGCTTACAGGGCCCATTTAAATGAAACCAATTAGCAGTCTTTTAGGAGGGGGGCACTGTTTGCTTTGCTTATATTTCAAAATTAAATTGGGGGGTGTCTTTCCAGTTTTAAACTCAGGCGCTCTTGGGAGTGAAAGTAACTTACGCCAAGCGTGTTCCAAGATTGAAGTACGAGTTTGCGTGGTAAGGATCATGCTTAATGGCCTGAGTAAAGTGTTTCATAGCTTCCTGTATGGAGAAAACAAAAACACCGCTTTATGTCACACATGATTTAATCTGTTTTTTGTTAGTTTGATGGCCTACAATTGTTCGTTACATCTTTTGCAACAAATGAAAACGCATCTACCTCATTGTTTTCCAACAGGGTACCAAGGTTGTTATGAGCGCTGACGTGATCTGGAGCCAACCTGAATTAAAAAGTAAAAACAAAGAAGACAGTGAAGTTTTTTTGATATGTAATGGTAAAAAGAACTGGTAAAAGGTAAAGTGTGTGCTCGAGTCAAGTGGCCCATCACCCGGAGCTTATCCCAGTTTCTGTAGCATGAAGCGACTAGGAGTATTTCTACTCCTCCCTGGATGAGATGCTAGACAATCACAGGGTTACCCCCAGTATTAAATTCACCGCTACCCAACACAATGACCCCAGCCAGGGCTTGAACCCAGACTGCTCAATCCGGAGTCCAGTGCACTAATTAAACAGACATGATGTGTAAGCTGTCGTATTAGTGCCCAAATGATGTGATACTGCATGGAGACTTCACATACATCGCATATGAGGTAAACTCACTGAAGGGCAGTCTCGTAGTGAAACATGGCTTCCTTGTTCCTTCCAACATCTTTCAGATAATTCGCATAGTTATAATGTGCTTTAGCATTGTGAGGAAGAGTTTCAACCCCAGATCTGAAAAGCAAATAATAAATGAAAACTCGAAAATCCAGTCCCAAAAATAAAGGGTTACATTGCCATGGTTGAAATACCTAATACAGTCAACTCTTACATTACAGACATCGGGACCACAACTTGGTGTCACTAATTGAGGAAGTACGTAATAGCCGGTCGGGAGTAGTTTTCATTAATTCTTATTCGCCGAGACTTCAACTCCTTTCCATAATAACGGGCTGTCCGTAATAGTGTGGATACCGCAAGGTTGGAGTTGTCTGTAGTAGTCATTTACGATTATCTTTATATTTACTAACTATAACCAGAAACTTTTAAGGGGTTGAAACGTGTAACATGCGTTCACAGTGTTTGAATATTCGGTTTTGCCAAGTACCATATTTGGAAACACGAAGAGTTTGTACGCGAATGCTTTACACACGTTATGACACTCGCAACAACATTTTCGGTTTTGCGGTGAGTTACTTGAATAGTGACCTTAGCGCCGTAAACGTCTTACAGAAGCTAAAGAAATTCATTAATTGTAATGTTACATTAACTGTTATGTTACTGTTTCCCTTGTTTAATTACAGTTGAAAGGATATGCTAACCAAAATAAAAGTTCATTCAAGTTTCTAACTGTTGTACTGTTATATATACCTAAACAAGGTCTCCCTGCTGCTCCACACACGATTACGAACCACGGCTTTCCAGCAAAATAATCCTATCAGTACAAAAACTCCTGACAGTAAAACCTTGTGCAGCATGTATGAAGTCACTCCGGATGAAGAGTTGAAAGATTTTTTGGTTCCATTTCTGTTGTCACTCTGTAGATCTCTAGACTCTGTAGATAGTTTTCTGTTATATCCCACGATTGATGCCAGTTTGTTGAGTCCACAAACAACAAGCATACAAAACCCCATGCTACAAAGTAAAAGAGCAAAGAAAGTTGGTCAACTCAGTTGAACTGGCCACTTGAAAGTTTTTTTTAGTAAATTTTCTCTTAACGGATACCTCTATAAGATGGACGCCTCTCTAAGAGGGACACCTGGGGTGCTTACCATTTACACAAACCATCCGGTTGAAAATTTTATGCTTGAAAATTAAACGATTTAACCTAACCTCATGGGAGAAGGAAAAGTTTCGAAATAGAGCCAAAACTGCTGAAAAGGCTAAAATGAGTGAAAAGTGCGTATTATCCCGTCCAGTAGTCTGAAGCTTTCCGAACAGAATGGCGCGTACCATTTGAATTTCCATCCGAAGTTTCCGAAATGTCGGTGTAAATTTGCATCCGACCAGTTGGCGTCTATTGTTTATCCATAACAATAGAACTGATGCAAACCGACGACTTCTCATTGGTCACTTTTTGATTGCGAGTTCTCCTTGAGCTATAAAAAAGAGCGCTTCCTCTGTGAGCTTCAGGTCATAACCCGCTCACAACTACATGAGCATAGAGCTAACTGACGAAGGAAATGACTTAATTCATTTCCGAAAAACCGGTCAAGCTTATTGAAAAACACTTCTTTAAAGAACTCCATGGCCATCACTTACGACGATAAAATCGTTGCCATACTCGCATACATGAGAAATAACCAAGCTCAAACATTTTCTAAAACGTCCAATTGTCGCCTATCAGAAGGACAAGTCTCTGAACCAGAGAGAAAATTCCTTCACGCATTTAACAACAACATTTAGAAGTTATATACGGTAAGGGTCGAGTGACAATATTATAACAACAAGGTGGACACTTCTCTAAAACGGACAGTTAAAGCCAGTCCTGATGGTGTCCGATTCAGAGAGTTGACAGTAATAAGTTCCCCTTTTAAGGTCGCGGTCTTGGTCTGTTTAAGCAGACGGGCATCCTCCGTTTTGTGTGCAAACTAATAAATAATTATTCTGCAAAACGTGCAGAATATCCCTGGTTACTTAGCTGATGAGGACGTTGGCCGAGTTGGTTAAAATCAGATGATCTGCTGCAAAATTCTTAATAATAAATAAACAATAGTCTTCATTTTTATTCCCCAGTTTTGGCTGCATCACATGACTTGTTTAAACCAATAAAAATATTTACTGGATTCTTGGATATACCCCAATTTAAGTTTAGACTTGGATTAATTTCGCGATGTGACGTGTTTAGACCAATCACGCCTGATTAAAATATATGACTGACTATAATAGAAAAATCAGATACATTACATTTACATATTCCATATGAAAATGTACAATAACTGGTGTATAAAATTGAAGCTACATGAAAGTAAAACAAAATGTACAATAGCCAGTATATATAACTGAAGTTAAGTAGAATAATAAACCTAAACAAAATATTTCAATCATGCTTTGAGGAGGGAGGACACTTACCTTGGAATATACAGAATTCTTTCAGCAACAACGAATCCGACTCTGAAGAAGAGGTTGGAAGCCGGAAGAAAAGGAATACATAACAAAGCCAGAGATAACACAAGAACATCCTGTTCACAGCCCTAAAATAACAAACAGTAAGAAATTTAAAATTCTCATATTAATTATGATAGACAGACAGTAGATTGCTTCCTTCTCTCATCATCTGTCCTTATCATGCCATTGGACACCTAAGACCTCACTTCACTTTAAATTTAAATTTAAATTTAATTTTCATTTTATTTTGATTTAATCTTAATTTTAATTTTAATTTAATTTCAATGTAATTTCAATTTAATTTCAATTCACTTTAAATTTAAATATAATTTTAATTTAATTTTAATTTTATTTTGACTTTTATTAAATTTTAATTTGATTTTAATTTAATTTAAATTAATTTTTATTTTAATTTAATTTAACTTAATTTGATTTTAATTTATTTTTCTTTTGACTTAATTTTAATTTTATTTTAACTTTAATTTTAATTTAATTTAAATTTAAATTTAAATTTAAATTAAATTTAATTTAAAATTAATTTAATTTTATTTAATTTTATTTTAATTTTATTTAATTTTTAATTTAATTTAACTTAATTTAATTTTAATTTAATTTTTCTCTTAATTTAATTTTAATTTAATTTTAATTTTTAATTGAATTTAATTTTAAATTTAATTAAACTTAAAATTAAAATTAAATTAAAATTAAATTAAATTTAAATAAAATAATAATAAAATTAAATATAGACAACCAAAAATAAGTCGTATTTGTAATGTATGCTCAAACTTAAGTCAGAATGTATTTTTAGCAATTGTAAATATTTTAGAAATAGAGAAATAAAATTATCTTAATTATTAAAAAAAATTAAATAAATTAAATAAAATTAAATAAAATTAAAAATTAAAATTAAAATTAAATTAAAAGAAAAATTAAATTAAGTTAAATTAAATTAAAATAAAAAATTAATTTAAATTAAAATCAAATTAAAATTTATTATAATTATAATTATAATAAAATTAAATAAAATTTAATAAAATTTAATAAAATTAAAATAAAATTAAATAAAATTAAATTTAATTTTTAATTTAAATTTTCATTTAATTTTAATTTAAAGGGACATGATCAGCATTCTTACCGCGCTGACCAGGATACTTGTTTTCACGTTTTGAAAAAAGTCCACCTGGACTACTGGCTACCCACCATATATGTGTTTGGAAAGTTTTCTTAGCACACGCACTTCTGCATGACGTGGCGTGACGTTGCGGCATGAATTACGTGCACAGTAAGAATGCACATAAACAATTAGCACTCGTGAACGTCCTTAAAAGAGGTCTACTGTCTCTCTAAGATATAATGTTACTAACTCACATGGCTCCTTTTTGCTAACACAGCAGAGTAAACCAGAAGTGCCACTATTATGACAAACATCACTGTTGCTAGGTTGCGGAAATCCAAGGGTGACTCCACTAGAGGTATGCTGCCCATCTGCCAATCATAGCTCAACACACTCGGTGACAGCAGAAGCCAGGAATTAAAGGCAATTAGATAACAATATGTCATGATGCGAGTTGCAAGTGAGTCTGAGAATGATGCAGGATTGTCCTGTGTTGTGAAATGTGGAAGATTACCTCCAAGCATCCATACTCTGAAGGCCATAAGAGAAAGAACCTGTGACAAGGATGACAAATTCCAAATCATCATAACTTTAAGATTCTCTAGTGCCTTATCAATAAATATGCAGTCTATAACACATGTAGCACTGACTCATTGTCGTCACCAGAGTTGCTTGTGCCTCTTAGCCAGCTCAGCTTGGGGCACAAGGAACAAGTGGCTCTGGGAAAACATGATTTGATTGGCTCGGTCTTTAACAAAGTAAATTTAAATTTAGCAAATCAAATCAACCATTTTAAATTCCCTTTGTTGTAGGAAATTCTAAAACGGTTGATTTGATTGGCTAGCTTTAAATTTTCTTTGTTAAAAATCTAGCTAATGAAATCATGTGTCCCCAGGGCCACTTTTTCCTTGTGCCACAGGCTCTGCCGGCTAAGAGGGACAAGCAGCTCTGGGGATGAGAATGGCACTGACTGTAAATAAAGCATTGATGAAGGTCAATACAAGTAAGAGAATACTTACTGATATAGTGAGAACTAGTATTCTGATCAACAGGAGCTTAAACAACTCGGCATCATGTAATTTCCTTTCTCTAAAGAGTCTACAAGTCAAAAAAGATGCTGTAGCCTCAACAGACTAACCCAAGATTTACCTGAGGATTTTGCAGTCTGGCCAATAAATTTATCACAAAGCTGCATTGTAGATATCCATAATGCTACAAGTTTATAATCAAAAACAAAAATGGCCATGGGCCTATCTATTCACCGGTTATACAGGCCTAGCTAAGGCCATGAGGAGAACCCCCCAGCAAAAATCCCTAGAGTTATAACCAGGGGTATCCCCAGGGCAGGGAGGAAAAATTTAGAGACAGGTACAAAAATTAATAGTAGAAGGGATGCTAAACAATACTGACAAGTGATTTGAGGAATAAAACTAGAAATACAATTACATGTTATGTTGCACATAAGTCAAATCAAATAACTGTTAACATTTTCTGAGTCAAATCAAATGGCTTGAAACGTCAACAAGGGCCTATCAGTCTATGACCTGACAATTTCTAGAAGTATCTAAAGATTTCTCATGCAAAAACTCTTGGAGATTCCTAAAGATTGCAAAGGTTATAAGTTTTATAACATCAACCTTTTTTACAGTGTACATGTAGTCTTACCTCCAGATTAACTGCTTGTTGATTACTAAACAATCATAGACAACACAAACACCAAACACTGTAATGCCATGTTCTTTAACAAGCATTGCCATAGAACCAAGGATCACACAGAGTACTATGTATAAGATACAGGAGCAACCTTTCTTTCCTGTGGACCTGCATCATAGTGAAAAAAACATATTCAATACTGTGAATCCTCTATTGACCCCCCTGCCCTCCCCACCCCCTCTTGACTGTTCACAGTCCCCTATTTCCATGAAGTCTTAGAGATTGAGTCGGACGGGCCGCCATCTTGGTTCATGAACACGAGCAAAAACTGGGGAGAGTATTTTTCTGCCCCTGCCCACAGGATTTTTGCACTCTCCCAAGTATTTGCTTGCATTCATGAACCAAGATGAGGGCCTGTCGGACTCAACAATTGTTCTCTATGACTATACGGAAAAATAGGGGATTGTGATACTGAGCAGTCTATAAGCCATCATTCTCCCCTCTTTTGCTTTCCAACCAAAACAATAATACAACTAACTTAATTAACTGTGCATTTTGAATATGCCCAAGCACAAATTCATATACAGGATTTGCAAGCTTTGTTGAAAATATTACTGGTTGATTGTATTTACAAATGAAATAAGAATTAATCCCTTATATAACACTTCTTTAATATAACTTCCATAACTTCAATACCATATTAAAACATGAGTGGTAAACTGACATTTTACGAAAAACAACCCCTTCTGTCTATAAAAATATAATATTAGGGGTATTTACCTAACAAAGGTCATGAATGAAAGCAAAAACAGCATACATGCCAGTACATCAGCACGTCCTACAACTCCTGTCACCTGAGAAGATAACAGATAACTGCTGTGAATGAACCAAGATTGAAATCATTCAACATACCAAATCTGAGGGGTAATACAGTGAGTTACCTTTACAATAGCCTGTTCCAGGCCTTCAGTTAATTGGGGAGCAACCGAAAAACGTCCAGCGAAAAAATTACTGCCCCTCGCCGTTCTTCGTGCTAATCAAGTTTTTTGCGCTGCTCCCCAGCTAACCAAACACCTAGAACAGGCTACTGTAAGTTATAACACCAGTGGATGGGGGGATGGATCATACTGTGGCAGGCCATCACTAAAATGGGCTATTGCATTTTAAGAAATGCTGCCCCCCCCCCCCAAAAAAAAAAAAGAATCCCTATTAGCAAATACTTCAGGAGAAGGGGGTGAAAAATAGTGGATTTCTTAGGGGTAAGATCGGAAATAAAGAAATCATTTTGGGAATTATGGTGGTGAAAAGTCCTGGCATTCTTTAGGTGTGAAACCCAAAAATCCCATAGAATTTCTTATGGGTGGACACATTTCTAATGGAATTCAGGAGGGATTAACACATTTTTAATAGATTCTCCAGGGGGTAAGACATTTGTGGTGGACTCTTAAGAGATTAAGACGTTTTCAACGGACTTCCTTAGGGGTAAGAACGAAAGACCTGTCCACAACAGGGGGAGGGGTGCGGTTTAGCCCAATAAAATGAATCCTAGGGTATCTGATTGAACGTTTGGCAGTCAAACATAATCCAACTTACAACAATATTTGCTCAATCGAACACAATCCAACTTTTGATTATCAAACAGTCGGCACTAGTACAGTTTAATCAAACATTCTGATTTTTCAAATACCAAACTTTCTGGTGTCAAGAGATGCATTCTGGAAAAATTAATTTGGATCAAGTCTAATCGCATTTTATGTTGTTTGTTTGGTTTGGATGTTTGGATTGGTTTGATAATCGAACTCCTGACAGCAAATTTGCTGTTCGATTTTGTTCGATTTCTGAACCCAATCGAATGATTGGTGTTTGAATGAGCTTGATTGAATTTTGGTTAGATTTGGTTCAATTTCTAGATACCCCGGAGAATGAATGCGTACTAGAACATTGTTCAATTATGATTGGTGTTTGAATGAGTTCGATTGAACTTTGGTTCATTTTGGTTTGATTTTTAGATACCCCGGGGAATGAATACTAATACATGTAGAACATGAGAAGCGACACTATTCCCGGTGTATGCAACAGATGGTGGGTAATCAAACCCAATCGAACAACAATCGTTTGATTGGGTTCGGTAATGGGACATAATCGAAATTACAATAAAGTTTGGCCAATCAAACAAACTCGAACGTTCGATTAAGTCATGTTTGTTTATATTGTGGATATGTATGTATGGTGCAACATCCCCCTGATTAGTCCTGTGTCATTTACTTATCCAGAGACAGATTCCAAACAGAATCAAACCTGATTAAGTTCAATTGTGTTCAATTGGTTCGATTGGTTCGAAAATCGAACTCACAGAAAAACAGATGTTCGATTTTCTTTGATTACTGAGCCCAATTGAACGATTGGGCCATTCCATTTAATATCCGCACCCCCCCCCCCCCTATTAAGGGTTAAGAAAATCCTAGGGGGGGGGAAGTCTCCGGCAGTTATTTCCGAGGGGGTAGCCATGTCAGAGCCTTTGATCTTTTTATTTTTCTGAAGAGGGGTATGTGTCGGCACTTTGATCAAGAAAATCTGAAGGGGTCTTCAAATGAAATTTCCGAGGGGGTTGAGACCAAAAACCCTCAATAAGGGGGGGGGGGGGTGGATATTAAATGGAATGGCCCATTGGTGTTCGATTGGGTTCGATTGATTTTTGGTTCGATTTTGTCATTTTTAATACTTACAGCTTCTGTGTGAACAGGATGTGTAGCAAATAAAAGTCCTGCGAGAAATGCAAGTACATTCGACTTGAACGCCACCGCCTCACACATGAGCGTGTACAACAAGGAAACGAATCCATGTAAAACAACATTTGCTGCATGATATCCAAAAGGTTCTAGCCCATGAATCGCGTAGTTCATTCGAAAAGTTAACGTGCAGAGCGGTCTGTACGACTTATGACTTCTGTTGCTTAACATTGGCTTGCCCCAAAAGTCGTTTGACAGTATATTTCGTAGTGGAGTCTCCGGGCGAATGTCCAAGTTTTCTTTGATCGCGAATACATCATCGTGTACCAAATCGTAGTCCAGGCTATTTAGATAACACGCTACAGAGGTAAAAGCAATCACTCCATATCTTAAACTCTTTGGTAAGTCAGGAAATGGTATATTACACAACTCGTAGTTATTGTTATGGCTCAAAGGTCTTCGACTTGTTTCGTGGCTTCGTGACTTCAAATTCGCCGCCATGTTGGATTGATTTATCCCAGGTTACACTTCGGCAAAAATAATGCTATCACGTTGGTCACGCAGCTGACCCAGGTCACGCAATTCTAACGAACCAGGTTGAGAGTTTGTCAAACTTTTAACTGTTAGCTGAGAAATGACAGACGCAATTTTAACGGATCCGCTGAGATATGTGAAATCTGCAAAACTTACTGTTGAGGGTAGCAAAGTGTTTATGCGTACTAACACGTGAAAAGGGCAAAATGCAATTGGACCGACGCGTGAAAAAAGCCAGAAAAGACAGGTGATTCGCGAATTCTGCTGTTTCAAGTATACGTGACACGTGAATTTGGTTAACATTTTGTTCGTGAAACGGGATCACGAACGCCGTTTGCTTCCCTCACTGTCAGCTGAAAATGGGTTGAAATTTTAACAAATTGCTGAGAAAACACCGAAAATGTTACTGATAACTAAGATTCCAGCACCGGCCCCCGTCAAAAAACCTCACATAGGTAACGATCTTTAAAAAAAATGCATTTTATTGTAGCAGTCAAAAGCTTAGCCCCTAATATAGGGCACTTTGAAGAGAAGAAGAAGCGAGTAAGGCCCGTCACAACCTCAAGGCTAGAAAATCAGTCGTCCAGTGACAATCGCATAAACTTTGATGTAAGTGTAAATATCAAAACGTTTTAAACACATTTTCACTTAAATAAGACGCTATTTCAAAACTGGACTGAGTACGACCCCCCCCCCCCCCCAATATTTCCGGAAAAATAAAGACGTTCTAAGGCCCTGTTTATACGTCGAATTTAATTCAGACGAATTTAATTCAAATTAAATTCGTCGATTATTCGACGTTAATTGCCGCCTGATTTAGACGTCGAATTTAATTCAACCGAATTTAATCTTTCACCCGAGTCTTCAGCACTTCTGACCAGTGGCGAGGATAATTGACATAATTCCCGCAAAAACTAACGGGAGATCGCGAAATTTTTTCAACACAACAACAACCTGGCGAGGTTTACGAAGGCATTATTGCTGGAGAAAATATCCAGAGAAAGACAGCAGAGAAGGCAGCTGCGACGTCGAATGTTGACACTGGTAGTGATGAAGAAAATGTTTCTTGCGCGAGTTTGTTTATCGATTTGTCTGCTGTTACAATTACTAGACCGGAGTTGTCGTCGCAGTATCAGAAATACACGTACATGATGGTAGGAATTGGTCTGGGCGACATATGATGAAGGAAGATTCGAGAAAGCGTTTCGAGTGTCAAGAAAAACATTCAACTTTATTTTAAAGAACATTCGACCCGACATTGAGAAAAAAACCGTGACAGAAACTCCCCCAGGGCACACTGCAAACAGTAAACCAACACTTTTGTTTGCCTCCCATCCCACCGTTTCTTCGTTTTCTTTAGCAATCGAACATTCCAACCGAACACACACGCTTCTCCCACAAGCTATGCATGAATATTTTGTGGTCCGTGTTGCAATTTATGCAAGCGGACGGCATTTTTCCTCCACAACCGACGACATACTTCAACAACGTGCGAAAAACGCGAGAAGACGCCTGTGCGCATGCGACATGAACGAAACTTTCCACGAATCTACCACGGGCTCAATGGGGATACATTATGATAATGTATGCATTTAATTCGATGCGTCTGTTGTGCGACGTCTAAACTGAAGACGCGCTATCGATATTTTTTTCGTCCTACCGAGACGAATACAACGTCTTGGACGAATTTAATTTACCAGACGAATCTAATTCGATTTATACGTCGCACAATCGTCGAATTTAATTGCTAAATGGTCCTTGAATTATTTTCGTCCCAATTAAATTCGACGATTGTGCGACGTATAAACAGGGCCTAAGGGAGGAGTTTCTAAAGCCCCCTACTTCAAGTTACTAGTCAGCGGTCCCAGAATACTTGTTGCAAAGTGATTTTATTGGGGAAGCGAATTCCCATACATTATTTTAAATGAAGTTCCGCTAACTGGATGCCACATCTTGAAAAGAACAATCATGGCAGATTTAGCCAGCAGATAGGTATTTCCCATTTATATTACATGCATAGACCCCAACTACCCGTGTCAATTAATGGAAACCATGAAAAGCGTCTGAGGTCAAACTGCACTAGTATAATCACGATTGTTGTCTATTAAACAAAGAATCTCAATAAAAGTGATGTATTAACGACTGAGTTTTAGCAATATTGCTAGCCTGAATTTCAACAAGGATGATGTTAGCTTCCTCAAGTTGACGGAGGTCACATGAATTTTGGTCAGATGATAGTTAAAAAAATAGACGACTCTGTTGTAAGACCTTATAAAGATGGGCGATTACAGAAACCCATGTGGCAGACGTTCTTTTGCGCACCTTTTTCCTCCCTTCTACCCCTACAACACACATCATATTTTTTTCAGCAGTTGCTATAAGTCAATAGTCAAATTGTTTGAGAGAAAGAATAGTACACTTCCGTTTTTCAAAAATACCTTTCTTGACCCAGGTCCTTCTCTTGCGCGGCGTCACGAGCATGCGTAACGCAGATTGAATCAGAGTTAAAAACTCGCCGTATATTTCTGAAGAGTTTTTACAATTTTGTTTTTGTCATAGTTTATTCTTATCTTAAATTAAGGTATAATTATTTTTAGCTTGTTATGTTACTGCTGTACGCAATTGCCGGCCAAACCTTAATAGGCGTGACACTTTTTCCGCGGAAAGGTTTGTTGCAAGCTGTTACACGTATTTCCGTTTCATCATTTCCAGTAATCACAATAGAAGTAGGCGATAGAATCACGCCTTTCTTAAGCGATTATTACAAGGCAACGTCTTCAAACTGTTACCTAAAACTATATTTATAGTATTCAAACTGCTTTGGGGTGATCTACGGCAAAATTGAGAACATTGAGAAACAGGAACTACTGTATATAGAAACAAACTAAACCTAGAACTCGCAACGACATAAAAGGAGGCTTTTATACAGCACAGGTAGTATCGTTACATCTTGCTGTATTATGGCGAGCACGTTTGGAGGTTCAAAATAACAAATTACAAGTAGAAATATTCAGGGACTTTAGTCTTTGTTCTATAAGGGACTTTATTCTTCTATTGCCGGTAGCTTGGATTTAAACCTGAAACCTTTGGGATTAGTCCTTTTTGCATCATCTTAACATTGGTAGATTTTCAATTTCTTAATCAGTGTTTTTGGAGCGAAATCTCCCGGAAGGAACGATTTACAAACATTGTATTATAATTTCCATTTATATCAGTATTAAATACAATTTGTTAACAGCTACAGCAGGAACTTACATGGGTTAAACTGGCCAAGGTGTAAATTGGGCTTGCCTGACAGGAAAAAACTATTTTTCCTCTTTGAACTCAACAATTGGGCAATACGCAACAAGTGTTTTAAAGATGTCACGACAATAATGATGCAATGTATCATAATTCTGCATGTAGATGTTCAACTAGTATAGTAGCTTCTTGCCTTTAACCCTTACCACGAATTTCTACAACCACCAGGCAGCTTCTTAGTTTTGGCAGTTCTAACACTCAAGTTGTCATATTGCTGCGTTTCGTCTAAATTCTTTAAGTAGAATACTAGCTGCTAACTGACTTCTAGTTCTGGTCGCCTACAAGATCCGAACGTTTCGCGACACTATTTTTGTAATGAAAAAGTCACATTTAATTTATATGTAATGTAGTATTTTGAATGTTTTGTTAAAACTTGTTGTTTTACCGACTATTTATTTCCCGCAAGGAAAATAAATTCGGCCATCAAACGGACGTGAACTTGACGGGTCACGCTATTATTGATGTGGTGATTTTTTTGGCCCCGGTGTGTGCCCCGGCAGATGAACATGAACTAAAAGTGTATAGCTATATAACTAACTGAATGATTTTTACTTTCTTCTGAAATTATTGAAGTTATGTAACTGAAATTCTATTTCTTCAAGAATAAGATTATGCGCTGGTTTGCATATATAATTGCTGTGTACTGCAGCAAAGGTGCAATACATTAACATTAATTCCAATTACATGTAAACATGCGTAAAAACAGCAAAGTGAAAACCACAATAACAGCAAAACGAAAACCGCGTTCCTGAACGTTGATGTTTCGTCGGCAAAATATTATATATAAAGTTAAGCGGATTCGGTACAGTAGCTATTATTACACAATTTCGCTCTCCTTATGGCAAACAAAGGGGACAATATTAGCCATTTTCGTTTGCTAAACTACCTCTGTTAGGGAAAATTAAAGGGAATTTATTCTGTGGCAACTTCCTGACTTTTCTCCTATTTCAGCTATTTTCTGTCGAAATTCAGTGGGAATTTGATACTCTAGACTTAAGTAAGGACTAATTCGATCATTTCAAAACATGTAATAAATTGTCATTTACTTTGCAATATTTGCATTGAACGCACACATGAAACAAACTGCATCGCTCAAAGTCAATGGCGGTACAAAGAGCCGAGGAACTAGCTATGATTTGTGAATTATTTTACATTATTTTGCACAAGATGCGCTAGAAATAGTAAGGAAAGAAACTATATTTCCCTGCAAAAAATTGAACGCCAGACAAGTGAGATTAAACGGCAGACCTCTTCCACAAAACAATAAATTAAAATGCCATAATTAGGTGGCTGGCAGGGTATTGTAAACAATATAGTATTCGCGAAAACGTTGTCATCAGGGAAAAGCTCTGTCGCGACTTGATCCAAATAAGGTCAAGCTGCCCTTCGCAAAGCTCTTGTATTTCTGTGATGGGAGTATTATTTGTCTCAAAAGCGTTTGTTCATTAGGTTTTTGTTTGCGACAACTGAGAATTCGTTACAAAATCGACGGAGACGAAGGGATAATGTCTCTTTTTAGAACACAGAAGCGTCCAAAGAATACGGAAATCTATTTTCCTGTAGCTTCATTTATATTAGTCCTCCGTCAGGTTCAGTTAAAGGAACGAAAGTCAGTGTGTCATGTCTGCTCATCGTCACATAAACTGAAGTATTGTTTTAACTTCTCACCGTAAGCTTAGAAAACAAAACGGTAATAATAAGTTTGCTAATTGGGTAAATGGGTTGTTTGGCCCATAAGTGCTAATAAAAGGATGTCATACTTCCTATTTTATGGTGGCCGCCTATAAATGTGATGACACGCAAAAATTGCAAGTGATCTTTAGTATAACGTGACAAGTTCAAAGGTCCTGAGCTGCGTTTCATCACAAAATGCTGGTAATCTTAGATAACAGTCTATTTTTGACGTCTTTTCTCGGAAAAGAGAAATACGTTACAAGTAGCTCGACACTTAAATTTTACGTATTAGCTTTCTATGTATTCTTAAAGTGTCCATTTTAGGATAATGAAAGCACTGTTTATCCTAAAAGTTGGAAGTAATTCCACGGATGTAAACCGACGCATCCGTAATTTGTCATTTCTTCAGTTCACCAGAGAGCAGGAGATATCCAGGGTTAGTCCTTAGGAACGATAACTTCCGAAGAATATGCATTGTAAAAGCTTGAATCATTTTACCATTTATGTCTTTTAATAGCGCAGTTTCTTGGAGAGCTTGAATCACGCCCGAATTTTTTTGTTAACTTGAAACGCATGAGAACGATTTATATTGAGACATCAAAATATAAAATTAAAAAAATTCTAAGAAAGATAACTCAGGGGCGATTGAGTTGTGCCGGCGTTAAGTTGTGATGTGACAGCAAAAAATACTTTAACTTACAATCACATGGTGAGCTGCCTAGCGTACTAGCAAGAAATTGGGCCCAATTGACCATTAAAGGCCAACCTGCAAAATCACTTCTTCAACATTGTTGCTCTGTACAATGCAAGGACAATTCTCTATAATTACCGGGCAATGCAACTGCGATACATTTCCTGAACATTGCGTAATCATTCGCCGGGGCTGTCCCTAAAGCGAAAATCATTTTGCCCTTCTGGAGTATAGCTTCCTCTGGACTTCTAATTTTATCTTTGTAATCACGTAAGATCCAAGGGAATAACTAAAGGAAGATCATAATGTTATATATTGAGAATGATTGCTTGGGACTTGTCCCCATCCCTTATAAAAAGAGACACCATGCATCGAACATTCAGTTAAACGTATTCAGTTCATCAGCGCACAGTCAGTAAACAGTTCATCCAGTTTGGAAGTAAACTGTTCATTCAAGAGGCAGACTATTCATACAACTTCAAGAAACAGCTTGATTATGGGTATTTATTATATGTTCTGTTTTTGTCTTTTCTTGCTTGTCTAGAGTTATAGCTAGGACTAAGTAGGGCTATGTATATAGCTATCTAAGACTGTGTATAAAGCTATGTAGAGCTAGTTTTGGCTATGAAGGGCTTTGTATGGCTATGTATGTCTGTGCATCATCATCATCATCATCAAAACCTTTATTTACACACGATAGGGTTTAAAGCACAATGCTTGTGGGGTCGTGTATTAAACTAAATATTACAAAATACTAATAAACTAATAGATTTCTAAATTACAACTAAATGCTTATATACTAAATTGGATCGTATCTACTATCAGTAGCACTATGTAGGGCTATGTATCTAGCTATATAAGGCTGTGTAAGGCTATCTAAAAGTATGTATTATTGCTATGTCGGGCTACGTATGGCTTTGAAGTCGAGTCGATCCGCCAACATTTTCTACTCAACAGAAAATTGTTCGTCGATACTTCGATTCCACATAAGACTTGGCATTTTTTCTTAGATCATAAAGTTTGTTAATTGCAAAGTTGCTTTTTAGGCCCCGGTTGCTGTTTATCGCCATTCTTTTTAGTTTTTTTAGGGTTGCGCCTCGCATGGGTAACTATTTTCCCGTTCGCGCAATTCCTTTTTGGTCCTTTTCTTTTATTGTAAAATTTTGAGACCAATAAAGTTGATAGACAGGTGGAAAATACTTTTCACAGGAAAAATCACTATCTAGTGGATAGCGTAATGTGTTTTGTCACCGCTTATCTGGCGGATAGCACTATCCAACGTTTGAACAACCGGTCCTGAAGCTTTAAGAAATCCGGTCTCTCTGAATAATATAGTCAGCTGTATAGTGTTTAAAGGACTGTGTCACGGATTTTAACCAATTTAAGGCATGGGAAATGAGCATCAAATCTGTTGAAAAAAATAAACCTCTTAAAACAGTAAATGAACATTTCAGTAACACACAAATACAAAAGAAAGTACGGATGGCCAAGAGCGACGAAGATTGAAATGGATTGTGAAATGGGTTTTTGAAATATTGTTGGGCTGAACAGTTTTCAAAGTTACTATCTTGCCCGAAAGACACATTTGGTTGCAATGAAGCTATGGTTTTGTCATTTAGATCCATAGAAGTAATTTCTTTGCAAGCAGTAAGTTTCATAGCGAGTATTTGGCAAAACCAAACTGAGAATAATCTTAACTCAGCCGTGACACAGTCCATTTAAAAGTATTACTGCTGTTTTGCGTTACAAGTTCTTAAGCTTACATATATGTTCTCTATTTCAGGTTTAAAAGACTTGTTATCCATCTTGGGAAACTGCTCCATAGTTTCACTTATCTGTTTCACCTTTCTTTGTTCCGCTGCGCCTGCGAAACACGCGCAAGACCGTCAGGTTCTCAGCTGGTTGGAGGACTGGACCGAGCAACTTGGGCGAAGTGTTGGAGACACGTTCGCGAAATATGTAAGTAGCACATGCGCTAGACATGTCAACGATAGTGGAGTCAGTAGTCAGTAATGTTTTTGTCGTGGGCTGAGTTGTTCATTTGAATTGTGGCATTTACCAGTGTAAAAACCTTTAGATATTACCGTTGGAGCCAGCTTACTTTATTTGACAATTAGACTAAACTACGTTCCAGATTTTCTTATTTTGACAATTAGACTACTCGCCCGAGTTTTCAACGAGGTCAACGAGTCATCGAGGCGCAGCCGAGTTGACTATCGTTCATAGAAAACGGGGGCGAGAAGTCTAATTGTTTGTAGCCATCGTGAATGATCGCGTTCAAACTCTATAGCTTTATATCAACGAATAGACTCTCTTATTCTGAATTTTTTTTTTTCATTGAAGGAAAACGTCCGCTTCAGCAATAGGAAAAACAGCATGCCTTTTTTACAACTTGGAATCCTTAGGTACAGCCTCGACACAATATCGAATAAAACGGTAAGAAAGGCTTTTGTCTTTTTATTATTGTCTCAGTGCTATTTTAAGTTCTTAGTTTTATTTCAAGTCCGATTTCTTGGCACGCGGTTAACTTTTTAACTGGCTACCAGAAGCAAGCAATTGAATGTCATGGTTCTTCGTAACCTTTTCCATTGTTTGTTAAATTGTTTTTGTTTTTCAATTCAGTTCTAAGAAATGATTGTTTGGGAAACTTTTTTTTCCAAATTTTGTATCTGTAAATGTATTTGGAGCTGAAGGATTAGTTGTCAGAAATAACTTGCACTTACATAACATATAGTTTTGTTTTTGGAATACCTCTATTTGAATCTAATTTGCAGTTTTACTTGGGTCTGGTGAGTTAGGTTAATTGGAGCCTTATTTACGGATAGTTAGCTGTTCCAAACTCAATATTAATTTCATTTTTTTGTACTACAAATAATGTATTTCTGCGCTAAATATATTGTTGCATTCTATAGCCTGAACGCATCTCCGAAGCAATTTGCCGCCAGTTAACAGAATTTACCGGCCCTGTGTACTTGGCTCTTTATGACGAAAGTCAACGCTTAAATTCCAATGCCGACCTGACCAGGCAACTTTTGAACGTCTCAGTGACCCTCAACTCGACACTTGAAATGGCCCGTTATCTGGTAAGTTCTGCAATTCCTTGACCTTCACTTAACATAGTACCCAGGCTTCCTCCTGCTAACGCCTGACGTCAGAAATTTATGACTTCACTATCTATCCTTGGTGTTTCCAGGACCCTTATTACGCCACTTCGCGCTCGCTTTACAGAGAAAGCTTAGGGACACGATTAGACTAGACCAGACCACTATAGAATAGATTGGACTGGTCTAGCCTGGACTAGATTGGTCTGGGCTATACAAAACTAGACTAGACTAAACTAGACTAGACTAGAATCGACTAGACTAGACTAGACTAGATTTGACTAGACTTGACTAGACTGGACAAGACTAGACTAGAATCGACTAGACTAGACTAGACTAGAATCGACTAGACTAGACTAGACTAGACTAGACTAGACTTGACTAGACTGGACAAGAATAGACTAGACTAGACTAGACTGGAGTAGACTGGACAAGACTAGACAGGACTAGATTAAACTAGACTGGACTAGACTGTAAAAGACTAGACTACACTACACTAGACTGGACAAGACTAAACTAGACAAGAGTAGGGCAAGACTAGACTGACCTTGACTGTACTAGACTGGACTAGACTGGTCAAGCCTGGACTAGACTGGTCTGGACTAGACTAGACTACACTGGACAAGACTACACTGGACTAGACTAGCAGCCGAGTTGAGGAGACTATCGGTCGTAGAAAACGAGAACGAGTAGTCTTATAAATTTAGGAAAGCATATCGTATTCTGTTATAGAAATATACATATTTTTAATTAACTTTCCCAACATAACTGACTGAAAAAAATGCCGAATTACATGTAATTAATGGCGACAATTCGCCTGAGCGGTTGCTCAAACTTTGGAGTTACTCACGTTTTTGTTTAAATTCGGCGAAATGTAGACACATCCAGCTGTTTTCCACCCAACTCTGTTTCTTTAATCTAACATTGCAACTTTTTTGTCACTTTTTTTTATTTCGTAGCATGTGAGGAAGTTCCCCAATGCACAGCAAACCCAAGTTGTGAAATCTTGGTCCAGAAGCACAATGTACGCTAATGTAAAATATTACAAGGTACGTGTAATTTAACAGTAATTTAGTTCAATTCACTGGCCACTTTACAAGAGGAGCGGTGGCCTAGTGGTTAATTAGTGCGGCGGACTCTGGATTCAGCAGTCCGGGTTCGAGCCTTGGCCGGGGTCACTGCGTTGTGTTCTTGGGCAAGACGCTTAACTCTCAAAGTGCCTCTCTCTACCCAGAAATTAGAATGCGTAACGGCGAATTTAATGTTGTGTATAACCCTGCGATAGACTAGCATCCCATCCAGGGGGCAGTAGAAATACTCTTAGTCGCTTCGTGTAAAAATCGGGATAAGTTCCGGTATTATGGGTCACAAGGCTTGAACGCAGACCTAACCCTTTTTTGCTGAGGACTCCCCCACGAGGTTCCATTGGGAAGGGGAATTGGTCATGAATGAAAATTGGGTAACAGCCCTCGCAATGTCTCACATGAATTGCTCGTTACCCTTCGATAGAACAATAGAACAAACAACAGGAACAATGTTCCTAGCCCCAAAAACAACTGCTGCACTAGAGTACCAGTAGAATTACAAGCTCACGAAAGCTGCTACACTCATGATGAAAATACGTCATGTACATGTGCATGTAGCTAAGAAATTTTGGTATCAAAACAAACGCACCTAACTGGCTTCTCATTTAAAAAGTTTACGCACCTCTTCATTTCTAACTACAAACCGTTTTAGAGCGGTTTTCACTTGAGTGTCGTAAATCCAAAAGCAAAGTAATTACTCTGGCCAATCACTAAAAGGTCACAGACAATCCAGTGAACCAATCAAAACTCGAAGCAAATACATGTAGTTGGCACGAAGCGCGGGAAAACGTGCGCGAGCGAGTCGCGATTGGTTTTGGTTTTACTCCTGATTGGCTGAGAAAGTGGCGTGAAATTTTTAAACCAATCACTAAGCGTAGTGAACGCAAAACCAAAGCAAACGCAAATTACTTTCGACACTCAAGTGAAAACCGCTCTATTTTGTTATTGTTGTTGTTGTTGGATAACTACTTGGGAATGATCACTTCTTTAAAACTTATTTACTTTGACTTTTTTTCTTTTTCTAGGATAGAGCCCGTGATCCTGCCAGCATTAACGAACTCCGTAGCTGGGCTACTTTTTCCGAGATGATTTATCTCTACAATAAGCTGACGACTCTCTATCAACATATCTAATTTGTACTTCATTTAATCGACAATGAATGTGTTTCATGCTTTGCATGGTTTATAACGTTCCTTTATGGTAAAGGTTTTTAAAACAAAAACGCATATTATGTAATTTTTGTATCTTTTGATATATTACAAGAATTTAGTTTAGGGATAGTGTTTTACATTAGAACAGATTATCAACTTATATACAGATTGTACCAAACTAGCTATTCATATATAAATATATATATATATATATATAAAATTGTTATATCAGAATGGAATATTGTATTATAGGAAGAAATAAGTTCTTCAAGAAATATTTTAACTTATATTGTATTTAATAAAAAAATGCCGACATCTTGGTTTCAAGAGATGCTGCTTGCATGTGAAAATAAACATTTATTTTTATATATATGTTATATGACTGAAGTATAATCTATGTTTCTAAAGAACAGGGGCGGTCAAAGGCGATTAACCCTTGCGATCCGGCCCAAAGTGTTTTTCCACTGCTTATTTTATGTTACAGTTTGATCAGTTTTCCAAAGTTTAAAATGTTGAAAAAAAAAAAACAACAACAACAACAACAACGAGATACTGGCTTCAAAATTGATGCTGGAGTAGTTCTCTTTCGGTTGTCGAAAGTAATTTACGCTTGCTTTGGTTTTGCATATCTTCCGTAATTGGTTTAAAAAATCTTACGATCTTTCTCTACCAATCAGGGGGCCAAAACCAATTGTGACTCGCTCGCGCATGTTTTCCCGCACTTTGTGCCGCCTACATGTATTTGCTTCGAGTTTTGATTTGATCACTGGATTACCTGTGTCTTTTGTGATAAGCAAGAGTGATCACTTAGAGCGGTTTTCACTTGAGTGTCGTAAAACCAAAACCAAAGTAATTACTGTGGCCAATCACAAAGGTCGCAGACAATCCAGTGAACCAATCAAAACTCGAAGCAAATACACGTAGCTGGCACGAAGCGCGGGGAAACGTGCGCGAGCGAGTCACGATTGGTTTTGGTTTTAGTTCTGATTGGCTGAGAAAGTGGCGCGAGACTTTAAAGCCAATCACTGAGCGTAGTAATTCAAAACCAAAGCAAACGCAATTTACTTTCGACACTCAAGTGAAAACCGCTCTATAATAATAATTGGTTTTGGTTTTACTGGCGACACTCAGAATGAAAATCACTCTATATTCCTGGATTTACATCTTACTATGAATAGAAACGAACAAAATAAACAAACAAACATACAAAACCACCAAATATTAAAAACAAAGCGGAAAAAATAAACAAAGATAAAAAAACGAAAACACAAGACACTGAAAACAAAAAAGAGGTACAAGTGCTAAAACAAAACACAGACCAACACACACGAGTGGCCATATAAATTTATTAGTATCGTCACATGCGCGAATTAAATTTCGGTTTGTGATATAAGCCTTACACTATAGTAGCCTCATTCATACAGAAAGAGTTGTCCCAAGCGCAGATTTGCGCGCTAGTCGCGCGAGTTAAAGAAAGCACGAGCGCGACGCGCGAGTATGACATGGGAACGATTCTCAGCCATTTTGATTCGCGCGTCGCGCACAAGAAATACCAGTCGCGCGTGTACAGAAGTCGGAGCACGCACCACCAGAAGAAAAAAATAAACAAAGGACCTGGAGCAAGTCTAAGAAATTGCATATACTAGGAATTTTGCCAGCTGGTTAAAGAAAGTCACTGATGTGACCTTCAAGTTTAATTTATTCGCGGATTATTTACTATTGTTTAGCCTCATCCTCTTTGACTGCGCTGTTGTTTTGCATGAAGTATACACGAATCGTTTGTTTACTTTGAAAGTTTTAAAAAGTCCGCGCAGAAGAAACCACAACAGGACTGGGAACGAACCATTTTGTCCTGTACGACTCCTCCCCAATGAAATAAAAATTTACAAATCGTCACTATGGCAACATATTGATTGCTCAACTCACGTCCAAGATGGCGGACGAAGAAGCTGAAAGGCGGCCTTTCTCTTGTCCCGTTGGACCGCTTAGCGAGCGTAAGTTAAGCGCTGAAAAGTTTCCTAACACAAGACCGCTTTCTATGGGTGCAGTACAAGAAGGAGGCGAAGAAGAAATTTCAGAAGAACTTCTAGAGGAAATTCTAATCGAACGCGCCAAAGGCGGAGATAGCCTCGCCAAGTTTCAATTAGGACAGTTCTACTTTGAGCGGGAAATTTATGACAAGGCGTTAATTTCTTTCGAAAGAATCAAGACCACAGATTTTCAAGCAAAATATCAACTGGGGGTGATGTACTATGATGGAATCGGAACAAAACCCAACCCGGTAAGCTAATTATTCCTTTTTGTAAGCAATTAACCGTTTTAAGCTTAACTTATAGTCTTTTCAACAAATTCAAGTACATGTTCGTATACTAAGGACGTATTATTTTAGCATATGGAGTAAATTTTATAACGTCCCCGTGCATTACCGCTTAATCACTCAAGATATAGTGAAGAAAATGTCACGGTGATTGCATGATCTAACATATGAACTGACATTTGTTTTGTACTAAGCTAGACAAGGTAGATTCATTCGAATCTATAAATCACAATCTTGTGTGCTGATAATTCCCAGGCTTTGACTGTTGATGTACATAGCCAGGAGTCATTATTTTAAGTGCCGGCCAAGGCCTGTCTGACAAGTTAAGGCAATAATTATTGCATTTTGCTGTTAGGTCAAATTTCCTTTTAAATGCTGCTTAATTTGATTACAGTCAACTCATTCTTAACGGACACCTCCATAAGACGGACACCAGGTGTTGGTTACATCCCTGCCGTTTTTCAGTCCTTTTACTGTAAATAAAATCCCTATAAGACTGACACCTCTCTAAGATGGACAGTTGGATTGGGTTCCGAAGGTGTCCGTTTTGGAGAGAGTTGACTGTATTACAGTAAATTCCAAAATAATAATACTGTGCGATGTAAAGAAATAGAAGAACAGGCTTTCAATAATAACAGGCACCTGCTGTGAATCACAAGTAAAAATTCCTCTCCTAAAAGGGGAGAAGGTTTTTTTTGCTTCAGTGGCCTAATTGTTAGTGTGCTGGTCTCTGGATCGAGCGTTCCATATGGCTCTCCATAAGTTGTTGTACAAGGGCAGTCACCTTAACTTTAACCCTCGGACGTACAAGCAAACTCATACCCCCATCATCGTACAAGGGGGGGTGGATGGAACCCCTCCCCGGAGTTTTCGTTATATTAAGGCGTAGCGAAATTATTTTGCTCTGAGAAGAAAGCCCTTAGCTTACTCTACAAGATGACATAATTTTAATTGGCTGTGACGTCATATGGCGTCACGTGACGTCATAAGAGCCGCCATCTTGGATCCGCCATCTTGGATTTCAACATTTTCTTAGAAAGTCACAAAATAACAGAAATTGATGCAAAATCAAGCTAGAATGCTTATGGAATGTAAAAATAAACAAATCTTGCACTGCTGTTATAAAAAACTGGAAAAAATCAAGAAAAATGTTAAAAATGACGATTTTTGGCAAGACCTGCTTGTATTTATGACGTTGCCATGGCAACGTCACATACCATGGACACATGGTTGACATATCAAAATTTCCGCAAAGGATGAATGAACAGCTACCGAAAGTTTCAGCATTGTAGGGTAAATGCTTTTTTCAAAATTTGGGAAAAACCTTACGGGGGGGGGGGGGGTGGCATCCACCCCTCCCCCCCCCTTGTACGTCCGAGGGTTAAATCTTATTGAAAGCCATGGCAAGAACATTTGTCCAGAGTGATTTTAGAATACTGGGCCACTTACAGTCAACTCTCTCTTAACGGACACCTCTATAAGACAGACACCTCCATAAGACGGACACCTGGTCATGGTCCCTGCCGTTTTTCAGTCATTTTCCTGTAAGAAAACTCTCTGTAAGACGGACATCTCTCTAAGACGGACAACGGACACTTTGAAACCTCCAACGGACACGCACAAAAAGTTATTTTTTAGTGAACAATACTTTAAAACTTGTTATCGACATATAGCATAGTAGGTCAGCGCCTTTAGAATACCAAACTTACCAAAAACAATCCGCTATTTATAAAACACATTACTTCTCTGCTTAGGCGTATGCATGGGCACCAAAGATTTAGTTTTCTACTTACAGTAGTACTGTTTGTGATAAACAAACAAGTCGAATTTCTGATATTATTTTTGTTCCACTTTATATGTTTTGCTAATGTAAGCGACTCAAACAGACGTGTATTCGTTGTGCATAGTCGTTTACCTTTATCGTCTCAAAATTTCTGGTGTCACGTTACTTCGACTCTCTATAAGGCAGACACCTCTCTAAGACGGACAATTGGGGCCGGTCCCGACGAGTGTCCGTCTTAGAGAGAGTTGACTGTATTTACATACATGTATTTCTGAAGAACGAAGCATATACTGTAGAAACAAAGGAACCATTCAAATTCAATGAGATGCAAATACATGTAAGTGGCCTGGTATTCTACAGTTTAGCCAAATGTTAAAATACCTCAGCATTATTGTCTAAGGTTTTAGATACAAATGAAGGGATCAGATCCATAACTTTTAAATCTTTTAATTAGACAGTCTATACCTGAGTTTTCAGTGTTTGATGTTATCTAATGAGTAATACTATGTAGTGAGCTTAAAAACCTTCTGATATTGAATCTGCTCATCAGGTAAAAGGATTTGAATTCCTGAAAGAAGTTGCAGAGTCTACCAATCCAGATGCAACACACTTGATTCCCTTTGCCCAATATAATGTCGGCAGGGCTTATTATGAAGGGTTTGGAGTCAAACAGTCTGACAAGGATGCAGAGAGATGGTTTCTTGAAGCAGCACAGGACGGTGAACCCACTGGTAGCATCAAGGCACAGACTGTTCTAGGTTTGTTTTACTCACGGCCTGGTGAAGACTCCTTTGATTTACAAAAGGTTAGTTTGTATATCCTTTGTAATTCTAATGGAAGCTAGTTTTATGCCCTTGAAATATGATTTGATACAAACTGTGATATTTTTTAAGGTGGCTCCATAGGGTTTTTTGACCACGCGAAGAATGGGTACGAAAGGGCGAGCTTGAAATGCCGGCAAATCAAAACAAACATGGCGGCTTCACGCGAGCGTGAAATTTTCGGCGAGATTTGCTTCCTGCCAATGAAACAACACCCATACTTTCCTGTGTTGAGCAGATAAAACAGTTTACAACACCCTAAAAAGGTGTTTACAACGTCCGCGGTGCTTCTGGCCGCTTTTGTGAAGTTCGTACGATCGAAAGCAAAAGAGAAAATAAAGAATAGTCTCCGCGATTGTGAGATACTTCGAGCAGAATTTCAGAGATTCTGCTACATAAAGGATCAAGGTATGTCTCTAACTAACCTTGGGGTTAACAGATATTCGCACAAAAACCGACAACAACGGGGAACGCTCGTCTTAACACATCAACTCGTATGGTTCGAAAGTTCGCGCATGCTCAAATAGCGATCTTGGACAATTTCTATTCTGATGACGTAATTGTTATTCGGGCGAAAATAGAAATTTTCCCCTTGTATTTACTAGAGTTTCCTTCGGTGAAATTCCTTAAAATTTGGCATAAATGTGATACCTATTTAACTGCCCTTTATGCCGTTTTTTAAAAAAAATTGTAAGCCATTTTTTTTGCTACCTAAGTCAAAAAAACACAAAATAACCAAAAACGCAAAAACGACCTGGACAACCCCTACTTTTTTTGTTTTTAAAAGTTATTTCCCATCAGATTCAATCCGTTGGGAGAATTTCAAAAATTTTCACCGAAGAAAATTAAAGAAATTTAAGATCAAAGCCATAAAAACACCAAAAAATAGGACTTTTTGAGTAGATGTAGCTCAAAAACAAAGGCCGTTATTTTAAAAAAAAGAATAATGCACAACATATTTTAGTCCTTGTTTTTAATATTCCGGCAGCTTTTATTTAACTAGTTTAAAAAATAACGCGAAAATGATCTCTTGATGGGTATCACTTGTGAGCGCGCCGTAATATCTCAAAACCCTATGGAGCCACCTTAAAAGATATTTAAATGCATGCACTGTTATGCATGTGTTAACCAGGCATCTCTCTCCCATGTTCAATTCACTCTTACATTCTTAGATTCTTACATGTAGATTCATGTAATTCAACCCATGCAGGAAACTGACAAACCAGTTGAGGGATCCATAGAGTGCCTCTGATTGGTTATTTCTCAGTTGATAATTTTTATGTGTATTTTTATTCCAGCAATGCTCTTTTTGAGGAAAACCTATTACTTAATTAAACATAACTACAACATAAAATTTAATCAGCGAAAAAGAGATGTTAACTTCAGTGTTGCTTTTAATTTCATTTTTTCTAAGGCTTATTTTTGGCATCAGGAAGCCACAGGGAATGGAAGCCTGGAGTCACAAGGTTTGAATTACATAAATAGTTTTTTTGTTAGTTTTTTTTTTTTTTTTAATGCATAATAACACTGAGTTCAGCTCTCCAATCAGACTGGCAATATTCCGGGCTCTAACGCCCCTTTTACATAGAAAGAGGATTATCCTAGTGCTAGGATCATCTAGCACCAGGATCATCCAACATGTTTCAGGTTTTAGTTTAAACGTATTTACCTTTTCTCACATGTATGTGAATAGTGCCTAATTTCAAGATATTCAGGGTAGCCAGTGGTCTATATATATGATGTGTACATGTATATACAGTGTAGGTAATGGAACATACGAATGTGTAGTTATTGTTAGTATAACATGGTGAACTATTGGGACTCATCAACAAATGTGTTGTGGTGCAACCTATGATAGATTTATTTAGTACATAATTTGGTGGTGAGTAATAGTCTTAGTAACCGAAACCCCAGAAACCACACAAGGCACTTAAAGCGCTGCCTGGGGGGGGGGGGGGGTACTTGGGTAAATTTTTGTTGGGTATGTGCCGCTGGCCTCTCAGAACCTCTACCTCATTATAGTCTTATTCTATGGCCAATTATAGACCCCATCTTAGTCACTTTTGGGTAAATTTGATTTTCGACCCCAACTTAGTCACTTCTGGGAGCTGTTTGTCAAATATTGAACAACAGCAATAAATACGGTAACATTTTTTTCGGCGAATATTTCCGTTCATAAATCACAACTTGCCAGATTTCCGTACTCTCAAAATCCTGAAAAAGTGTGACCCCATTCTAGTCACCCTATAAAAAATGCTTGAAATGGCGACCCCATTATAGTCAGTCCAGTTGTGAAAATGCGACCCCATCCAGCGGCACATCCCCATTAGCCCATTTATAGGAAGTGCCCCCCGGTAAGCGCTGCCAGTAAGATGTCATCTGGCAGTCCTGCTTTACCTAACTTTGTTTGAAAGAGCTGTCACCAGAACTTAAATGAACTTGTTTTCAGGTGCATTAGGCGTGATGTTTGAGTATGGCATTGGTGTTCGGCGAGATGGTGAAGCAGCTTTCAAGTGTCTCAAAGAAGCAGCAGCCAGAGGCAATGTTTATGCTCAGGGCAACTTAGCTGTTCATTATTACAGAAGAAAACTGATGAACAAGGCTGCAGATGTGGCAAAAAGGTAACTGACGACTGTTTACTGATGAACCTTTTTAAAGAGGCGGTGTGGTGGAGTGGTTCAGGGCACTAGATTTGAGATCTGGAGGTGGCTGGTTTAAGGACTCTGCTAGTTCCCAAGGCCAACTCCAAGGCCAGGTTTTGTACCTAGCTAACTGACTGAGCTTGTTCCCACCAGTTGGGATTCGTAATACTTTCAGTTTAACTTTCAATATTATTTGTCTGTTTATTAAGTATCAAGAATTACAATAAAGCACCTGTGCAGAGTTAAATCGACCAACACTTAGCCTGAGAGTAGGCTCACCTTTGGGTTACACTCACACGGGACGAAGCTATGAAAAAGAGTCGGTGAGCGAAGCGAACATGCAGGGAGCACCAACTTTCTCGCTGGCTCCCTGCCAGGTTGTTTCGCGTGCCAACTCACTCAAGCGGTTTTCCCCCTCATGAGTGCAACCCAAAGGTGAGCCTGCCCGCACTGACAGGCAACCAATGCTTGACTTAATAATTCTTTTGGGTTCTTTTTTTGTTTGTTTTTTTTTTGCTTGTTTGTTGTTGTTTTTCACTTTTCTTGTGTGCATGCATGGTCTGATTTGTAATTTGATTTGTATGTGACAAAATTCAACAAGATAAATTTGTATGATCCAACTTGTTTTTTGTTAAATTCCAAAGCAACCAATATCCTGTCATTGCCTGTCCTTTTCATGGCTGCATTTGTTTACTGTTGTTTTCTTTAATTCCATCCATGCAGTGTTGGAGAACAGGAAGACATTGAAGGCCTTGCTCTAGAAACCGACTGTTTGCCACGCTATGTAGCAAAAGGAATCGCCTTGGGATGTTTTGTTTATGGCCGATGTTTACATCATGGATCAGGAGTGGAACAAAATAGAGAACAAGCGAAGCACTGGTACTCAAGGGTAAGTACAGAACAAGAGGGTTAACTGCATAAAAAAATTACTTTATTCAAAGGGACACTTTTACGAGGTTCACTTCAAAAGCTCTGAGCCTAAAAACATTGGTCCAGTTTTGTTAAAAAATTACTATGCCAGTGTACTGAAGCTATAAACAAGTGATAATGTTGTGATGCCATCAGGAACATCAGATCTCAACTTGAAAAAGTTAGGCTGACTTTTTTAATTTCTTCCCTTGTGACACGGAAAAACAGCTAAAAACTAATAACGGCTCCCCACTTCCTCCAACAGCAATGTACTTTACATCAACATAAAAAAAATGGCATAAAAAGCAGCATCAACCGTCAGTCGAATAGATACTATACCACACACACTTTTCAAGTAATGTGGATTCAGAATTGAACGAAAATAGTGGCGGATTGACGGATTTGGCCAAAAAATATCACGGATCAGCGGATTTGCGTACCCCTATTTACCCCCCCCCCCCCCCTCTTAAAGTTTTTTCAGTATACCGACGATTGCACACAATAACTCAAATATCTAATTATTCTTTGCAGGCTGGTTCCTTTGATCTTGAGGTAGTTGCCAGACTACAAGATGAAACAACTTATGGTTACATCTAAAGTTTTCACTGTCATATTGTGCAGACGCGATTCGGAAGGTTTACGTGCTACAATCTTGGACTGCAGAATGCCTGTGCAGTGAAGGAACAGGCCCGGATCGAAAAATTCTACCAAAGGAGGAAAACTTGTTAAGACTTCTGCAGATGTAATTATTTGCCGAGATTCTGACGTTGTGTATGCAAAGTAGTTGCCGCTATATAATAGTGCACCGTAAATTCTAGGGTTTTTCTGTGAAGGGAATCAGACTTAATTTTGTATACTTGTTTTTAAATTATTCTACTTGTAAAGACGTTTTTCTTCTTCAATTTCTGACATTTAAGTGAACTACATAACTTTTCGAAACCAGCACTTTTTCCAAGTGTTGATTACCTTATTTTAGAAAGCCTTGTACTGTTGATAAGTCTGACCAAATGCAATTGCTTTAAGCCAATCAAAGAAAAGTTCCCCTATCCTCAGCCAATCAGATTTAAAAGCGCTTGATGTGACTCACGTGTCTTTCCTGCGCTTTTTTTCTTTTCTATTGGTGACTCATAAAACACTGCTTTATGCTTCTCGGTGATTTTATTTTCTAGAAAAGAAACGTGATTGCCTCTTCTAAAACACTACCTTACGTTTTATTTGTAAAAACTTTCTCCTTGATTCCAGCTTAATACAGCACAAGACTTTGGTGTATTGTAGCTTAGACTGCTCAAATCATAATTTAATTTTACGTATTTATTAACAGTATGTAAATATGTGGAGTTAGGGATGTACATGATAACTGACTTGAAACCCATGTAAAATATGTAAGAAAATTAATTGGAGTTCAATAAAAGTTCAACTGAGTTTGCTCGTCCGTTTACTGAGCATAACATTGCACAACGTTGTCTCTGATTTGACAATTACATGTAGGAGTATTTGATTAATATGGCCGGGTCAATTTAGAAACAAGTTTACAACCCACTTGATCAAAAGGCAAGAAGGCCAAAGTACTACCAATTAGTAAACACTAATACCGGTAATTGTTTTTATGGCCTAACCTTTAGCCACGATATATCAGGCCTAAAGTAAATAACTTTTTCTTGATCAGGCTAATTTAGTTTGAGTCTAAATGAAGATCGAACAACCAATTTTAAATTTCTTGACAGGGTTTATTGTTACTGTTGATTAGTTTTTGTCGATTTATATTTTGTGGTTGTTATGGTCTCAAACGTAACCTCTTTCTTACATCATATTTGTCTTGTGACTTCAATTTAGTTTAGTTTGCGATTGTGCAAACCAACTATAATGAAAATAAACTTCCCAGAACGAATGAAGAAATCGCCATCAGTTTTGCGGACCTATCGCATCGCATGAAGAAGCTTAACTCTTGCTTCATAATAAGTACAAAAAAACTAACGAGTTATACAGCTGGACAAAATGAATTTGGCAACATGCTTATGCATTCTGCTTTCACTTGATGTACGACCTAGGTGCCTACTTATTAGTAATCTAATTCGTTTCAATTTTTAAGGTACGAGCAATGGACTCCTGAACCCAATTTAAGTTTCAGGTACGCCTACTGCTGTTCAAAATGCGAGAAAATGTTGCCGGCTAGCCATGAATCTTTTTCTTAGAAAAAATGCGCAGAGGACATTTTCAAATAATGTATACGTGTGTAAAACCACAACAAATTTTGTTGGTAAACTTAAGATCATCATTCAAGTGTGACGTTTACGAAAACGGCGTATTTAAATTTTAATTTACGTAAGCAAATAACCAAATTACTTATGCCCGAACGGAAATGGCAATTAAAAAACAATAAACAACTCTTCGTCCTTTGTAAAAGCTTTATGGCAGATTGTTTTGCAGTATACGCACAAAGCTTTATTTTTATAACCGCTCTTGCGCGTATAAATTGTGCGATTTCTTTGAACGCGTTAGCCTTCGGAAACAACACCAAACTACCCAAGTTACGTAATTGATTCCCAGTTGTCAGGACATTAGCAGCAAAACAATAACAAAGTTAGTTTAAAAAACTCAAAAGTTATTAGAGAATTCAACATCTTGGTTTCTAGGTAACTGCGGCTTTTTCACCATCGGAAAAAAATGTTTAGCGAACTTTTGCCACACGTGGGGAAAATTTAAATACACGCAATGCAATTTTATAACGCACGAGACCTGAATAAAACAATCTTTATTTCCTAACCATAAAAGGGAAATTATTCAGCCACAAACATACGTCAAAGATAATAAAATAGGTTTAAAATATTGGTTAATTTTTTAATGACGTAAAAAGATGGCTGTTTTTCAAATTTTCTTTCTAAAGCCATTTAAATGATCTTTCTGGCAAAAAAGGTTGCTTTTGAATCGATATAATACATGATGGATCTTTGTATGGGCTTTAAGTAAAAATTAATGATCTTCCATTGTAATACATGTGGATACAAGTATGAAAAATGTAAGACCAAGTTAAAAATCCATTTGGGAAAGTAAAATTTTGGGGAATCAGTATAGACTCTTGAACAAAACTTCAAACGGGAACGTGAAATGATGCATTCACACACAACAACGTTTTGAATGCGGAAAAATAATTTCTTTTTAAAGAATTAAATTGCTTTGTTTAAACACAATAGCCTCTCAAAAAGACTTGTACTAAAGGTTTTTGTTTAATATTTAGTCGTTTTTACGAAATGGATTTTAATTTGGAACCGTTAGAAGAGTATAAAAACCAATCTTGTTAGTTAAGATGCGAGGATGGTGTTTCGTCGAACTGGCAGAACTGATAAGGGCTTTAACTAAAGAAGGTCTCAGATCAAGGTCTATTTCGCCACTATACTAAAATCAAACAATAATTGCTAAAAATAAAATAGCTGTAATTATTATATTTTTATGGCGCATGTAGTTAATTGTTTATCAAGGTTCCTTTCTAAATCGTGGGAGGCGCGGTGGCCTAATGGTTAGCGCGCCGGACCCGGAGCGACCGTTTCGGGTTCGAGCCCTGGCCGGGGTCACTGTGTTGTGTTCTTGGGCAAGACACTTTACTCTCATAGTGCCTCTCTCCACCCAGGTGTATAAATGGGTACCGGCGAAATAATGCTGGGGGGTTCCCTGCGATGGACAAGCATCCCATCCAGGGGGGAGGGAAATACCTAGCTGCTTAATGCTAAGGAAACCGGGATAAGCTCCGGCAGTATGCGCCACTTTGGCTCGAAGCTAACCTTTTTCTAAATCCATTGAATAGATCTTTCTGGAAAACAAGGCTACTTTTAAATTATAAAAAATAAAAGATCTCTGGACGGCCTTTTAGAGATGAATGATCTATCTTTGTGACACGAAAGGTAAGATACAATGCAAGTTCAAAAACGTACGACCAGGCATTCATTTGAGAAAGTGGAAATTTGTTGTACAAGACTGTACATGCAGAAAGATTCCAAGTGAAACATGGAATAATGCGTTTACATACAACAACATTAAATGCGGAAAAAATGATGCCTCTAGAATTGAATTTCTTTTGTCTTAATGCAATAATAACTCGACAAAAAGACCCAACTACGTCTTTCAATTGGGTTTCTGGTTGTCTTTGAATGGTTTATAATTTTAAACTTGGGAAGCGAAGGCCGAGTTTCGTGGGAAAAGAATTGTAGTGAGTGTATATAGTGATTATTTTTTTTTTTTGTAAATTTCATGATATTTGTATCACAAAGGAGGCTTTGTCACATGAATAGATACAAGTGTGAACAACGTCAGAAAAACTGAGCAGTATTCAGGCCACTTGAGAAAGCGATCAGCAATTAAAAAAAATAGAATAGCACTCTGAGTACGCGGAAAAAATTCCAGAAGAAACGTGGACTGATGCACTGAAAGCGGAAAAAACTGCTTCTTGAACTGTATTGCTTTTGTTTAAACGTGATGACCTCTCATAAAGGCCCAATCGCGGCTTTCAATTGGGTTTTAAGTTGTCTTTGAATGGTTTATGACTTAAAACATACAAGGGTATAAAAGCCAGCGCGCGAGCTTGAAAAACAAAAGCAGTCTTTCACTGAAGTGGCGATGTAAGGGGCGTAGTAGGAGACGAGGACTAAATTTCTTTTGTCGACCTAAGACTGCTTTCTTGAGGTAAGTAATTCATTCTTCACGTTTTTCTTTTTTTAAGGTTTGGCTATGTTTTTGCTGTGCTGATTTAAGCAACGACAAACCTTAAGATTTTTGCGTTTGACTTTTCTTCTCAAAAATGTATTCGATATCTTAACTACAGATGTCTTTGAACTAAACGCAAAATTTCCACACTGACTAAGTTAGCTCCTTCCAGATATACTTTATGGTCAGTCGTATGGAATTTTTACATTTTTCGAAACTAGCCATGTAAAAGCTTGCCTTAATTTTCAATTTGTATCTTTATTTATTAATTTCAGTAGTCTTTCTTTACATGTAAAAACTGTCCTAACCGAAAATCAAACGAAACGAAACCAAATGGGCAATTTTCTTAATTAAGTTTGATCCTTAGGCCTCTAAAATAAAATAAAACATTGAAAAGAAGTCTTCGAATTTGTATGATTTGTTTTCCTCTGCAAGTTTTTCTGTCTTGGAATCAGTGTTGCATTGTTGTCATAGAGAGGAAAAAAGTTTTCTGTACGCATGTTGATCGACACGACTTTCCTTATGAATTCGAACTAAGAAATTTATGAACTTTCCGGGTACAGATATAATTGGCATTCAAATACCTTTTGAGTTGACTGATCAGCACTCATGCATAACTCGAACGAAATTCGTAGTTTCAATATTTATAAGTCAATTGTAAATATGTAAATAGCAATTTCTATTTTAATTTTTCGTTATCAAATATTTTGTTCACGGAAATATCAGCTTGTCAAGCTACTCTAAAATTCGAGCTTAAATAAATTTTTTGTGTGTTGTTGTTATAAGTCTGTTTATTAGTCGGTTCGTTCTCTCGTTCGTTCGAATGTTCGCTCGTTCATTCGTTCGTTCGGTCGGTCGGTTCTTTTGCTCTTTCGTACGTTCGTTCGTTCGTTCCTTCGCTCTTGCGTTCGTTCCTTCGCTCTTTCGTTCGTTCGTTCGTTCCTTCGCTCTTTCGTTCGTTCGTTCGTTCGTTCGTTCGTTCTTTCTTTCTTTCTTTCTTTCTTTCTTTCTTTCTTTCTTTCTTTCTTTCTTTCTTTCTTTCTTTCTTTCTTTCTTTTTTTCTTTTTTTTCATATATTTCAAGTAAAAAAAATCTAAATCGAAAATGCACTTAACAATGTTCTTCATTTTTCCGTCCTCTTTAAAGTAGAATCTCTTCTGTCAATGTCAAAAAGAAAGAGGAAGGCACTGACTATTGTCATATTTTGCTCACAGCTTGATTCTAACAACTTTGCATCATGGGATACACAAGGGCGTTGGTCACAGCGATCCTTGTCGCTATGACAACCGAAGCAGCCATGGGCTTTATTCCTTATGCAGTGCAATCATCAATAGTTGATCTGATGGACGAGAGCGATTTCATTGGCTTACAGAGAGTTAAGTTTTCCCGCGAGAACGTCCGTCCCATATACCGCAAGGACATGGGTGTTAAAGAGGTAAGGCCGAAATTTCTAACAGTGTATGCAGAATGATCCATATTACCTACATAATTGACTAGGTATTGAAATTTTGAGGAGAAACATTCTAATCACCATTCTCGACCCCAGGGCTCTCAGGTCTTTTGCACGTAACTGACGGCGACAAGAGCAGTTCTTTCTTCCCAGCGCACAGGCTCTAGAGTCGAGAATGTCTTATCACGTTAAGGCCAAAATGATTGGGAGCTCGCGCAACTCTCCCGGCCCTTAGCGGTAGTCTCCACTTGTTCGTTTTGGAGCGAAAACCAGTCTAAAACGCGTGGTCCAAGTATGTCGTCGTTATTTTGCAAAAGGGGTGAGAGCGTAAACGATTTTAGTATAATCGATTATAGTGAAGCTGATTTTGCCGTGAAGCATAAGACTTATTTTTAAAGACTGGCGTACATAGACAGTTACTCTAAATGGCAAACTTCTCCTTGTGTAGATCATGATGAAGGCTAACCAGCATGTTCCTCAGCTTTCTCATAGCTAGTAAGGTGATAGAGTCTCGCTTTACCTCTTTGCAATCTCGCTACCCCTTACTCAATTTTGCATTAGTGTTAAGCAAATGTTTTACTGCTTTTTTAAAGATTTAACTTCAACTTCTTCTTCCAGGTTGCCTACTTTGAAATCAGAGACGGAGGCAACTTCTACGTGTTCTCCGCTGGCCGCTACACAGGGGATCACAGGCTCGTTGAGAGTGGAAACGGAACAAGCCCCACAGAATTGCTTAACCACCGCGCTTTGATTCAAGGCGAGAGTTGTGCAACACACTACCGCATCACTGCACAATCTGGGCTATATACTTGTGAAAATGCACAGAATGTCCTGGTGGCGTCCACTTACGACTTCGTGTCCGATTCTCCGGTAAGTCTAAAATGTATCGGAAGCATTATCACAGAATCTATAGTTCCTCTCTGTCTCTGCATCTCTCGACCCTTGACAGTCCAACCCATTAATGTAGGAATTGATAAAGAAAAGCTACATTATTAAGAAGAAATTTCATTTCTTTTCGTCTTTGGCATTCTATTTCGGCTAACCAGATGACGTGAACGACGAAAGTTCAGTGTAAACCTGTGAGGAACTGATTCAAACGCTTATGGCGTTGCCATGGTAAAGAGAAAAGGCGAAACGAAACTTAAATTTGAACCTTTATTGCAAATAACTTTTAAATCACTTGGTGAAATTTCATTTTGATACATTTTTGCTTAAGCGACAATCAGACATTTTATACTTTTTTTTATTTTTTTGACAATTCAATGCATGCCGGTTTAGAACCAAATTTAAGATTTCGTCTTAATAAAAATAATGATGTCTTTTTAGTAAAAGCAAAAGAAAATCAAAAAGAAAACACTTAACGGACTAGTTTTAATATGGCTAGTCTAAAAATGGCGCTAAATTTTCTTCAATTGTTTCAGCTTGGAAAGTATCATAGAGTAATGTTTCAGATCTGTTGATATAAGTAACATTTTCGTCTTTCTTCTTTTATAATTAATCTAACTTATTTATCATAATTTTACTTTCTTTAAAGGCGGATTGTGTAAACCTGGAAAATAGGAACTACTGGCTTTACCTAAACAGGAATCTACGTACCAACTTGTCCGAATTTAACAAAGAATGGGAAGATCTTTACAAGGAAACCAAAGACAGTGCCCAGTGGAACACAGAAGAACTCATTACCCCAGACCAGGAAGACGCTAATATAACCAGGTACGCCGAAGAGTCTCTTCGCCCAGGCTCCACAGTCAAGGTTGCCCTGGGAAACCAGTTTTCGCGCTTGGCTATCCGGGTCACAGGAACAGGAAGGAATATGAGCGACAATGAGCCGTCTTTGGATGAATTACAAAGAAGATTGTGTCAGGTGCTTGGTGAGGTTTGCCGTGATGGCTCCACTGTGGTTAACAAGGAGGTCATTGAGAGAACTCCAAATGGAATCAGTTACATAAGGTAGGGAACATGAAGATTAATTTTATGGTGGTAATTGAACTTAATTGGGAAAGAATCTCTAGTGCAGTACATGAGGCTCGCTGAGAGCTCTTACATTAAACTAGTGATGAACAGATTAATGTACGTTGTGTAAGTGATGGCTATGTTCTGTTTTGGAGCAAATTATGTACTTTACTCTAACATCACCTTTTCCCACCAAGCAGTGTAAACAAATACAGGCGTATTGTCATGGCAAACTGGCGAAAATTCTGGTGTGGTAACCTACAATAGACTAGCATCCAATCCCGAGGGATTACCAATACTCCTAGTTGAGCAGGCAGTAATGGGCCATTTAAAATCTTGGACAAAACAAGTGGAGACAAATGCGAGTTTCGAGCAAATGATACTCTTTCTTTAATGCCACAACCAAAAACATTCAAATCTTATCATTGCTTTTTATACTGTTCAATGTCGTTTCAAAATTATCCTTCTATACACGAGTCTTAATGACTCTTGGTTGAAAACAATATTAAGGAGGGGAAGGGGGGGGGGGGGGATAAAAGGCAACGTACCCTTTTCAAACTTAAAAATGTATGTAGAGGAAAAAAGACATTGTAAGTGCCTCGACAGATTTTTTTCCAAAGTTGTACGTAGCTCCTTCGATCCTTAGGACCAACCTCGTTCCCAGGGTCTCTGGGACGAGGTTGCCTTAGGACTTCTTAGGATTATGTCCACCCGGCCAGGTACAACTTTGTCGAGGGAGGGGACAGAACTTTCAAAAATCGACTGTCACTCTAGTCACTGATTGATCCGCTCAAACACGCGCACAAAATTGCTGCATTCATGGGAAAATCTTTAGTCTTGCTCTTTATATTTAATATTTAACTAAGTATTTGCAAAACAATCACGATTTTAAATGTTTCGTGTACGTCTAATAGTTTTTCTTTACCTCATCACAGGTTGTCAGTTTCTGAAGATAAGGAAAGAGTCATGAAAATTCTACAAAAAGCTGAAGTGGAATTTGTGGTGGAATTCAGAATAGTGGACGGAGGACAGGACAAGTTGGTGAGAAAGAGATACGCAATCGATCTCAGTCCGTGTCGTAAGCGCCGTTGGAGCTCGTGGCACTATTGGTCAGTTCCACAAGAATGGAGGTTCCCGGATTACAATCAGCACACGTGTTGTGGCTGCTGGAGTGGTTGCGGTCCGGTGGCCTGGGCACAAATTTTTGGTTACTTCGACAGGTAAACCTACCTTTCGACATGTTCGAAAACAAAGAATAAAGTTGTACAAGTTTTCTTAAAATTAAACTAATCCTTTTGGTTTTAATAAATTATAATTTTTACCTTTTAAGATTACCTTAGGATAGTTTCAAGGTAACAAGCTAATGTGAAGCCATAAGGACCACAAAATCGTTTCTTACGTTTAAGCAAGTGTCAGAGTGCCGTCGCCTTATTTCGAATTGCACAGCAAGAGCTTGAAGCAACAAAAGTTGTTATCTTTAGTGATATTAATCCAAAATTATCTAACTTTTCGGCAATAGAAAATACAGATTGCTTCCTGCAATAAAATTACCATACATCTTTGTCGCATATCGGTTTAAATTTGTTTTCAAAACACCGTCGAACCTCTTAAATATGAACACTAAAGTGACATGGGAGAATGTCCGTAAGGAGAGGTTCGACTAACTGTATTTCATATATCGTACACTTTTAAAGTTATTATACTTGCAATTGTTGTTCCCTTTTGAAAACATTTCCCTTGTTTTGTTTTGAACACTGCAGATTAGCTCATGCTTCCTCCAGTTTTGGATACAGCAAACATCTTTACCGCTGTACCAATGGTGTTTCAGGCTCATCATCTTGCGTGGCGCCTTCTTGGACAACAACAACAGTCCGAAAATATGTTGAAAATATTCGTAGCCGAGTCGACACGTTCTGCTTGTTTGGCGGAGGAGCGACTACTCACTGGTATGTGGAAGTTTTATATTGTAGTTTGTTAAAAATTTTACATTTTTAAGGATTTTTATTGAATTTGTAAACAAGGGAAGGGGTAAACCAGTCGCATGATTAAAACCTTGTAATGGGCTTCTTCAAGGGGAGTGCTTTTCGCGAAGACTAAACTTTTATATTAGCCTTTCTTCTGGAACGGCTGGGAACACATTGTTAAAAATTTTAACAATTTATATCAACCCAAATTTTAGGCATCAAAGCTGTAATTAAATCGTCTCCGGCATAAAACTTACCATCATACTAAAAATTATAAACTATGAAATAAATTTTGAGACACTACCTTAATCTGAGTAAAAGACCACCACTTTCACTAATTCACGCGACAGCCTCCGATCCTCCCCCCTCCCCATCCCTCCCTTCCTGCCCTTCCCCCCTTATAGACTAGCAGAGATAATTTCAAAACTTAGCTCAATTGCGCAAATGTGGTTTTCTACAGGGACATGGCAGACTCCAAGCTGAAGTCGTGGTACAGCTCACGTCAGAGTGGAGGTAGCATTCACGCCTACACCAGCTGGTGGTCGTCCCTTCCTGGAATCTACCGCTCCTGGATCAGGGACAGAGCCATTCAGGCCGTGCGTCAGGGGTATCCAGCCATAGTGGGATTCTGGTCTGGTTCCTCTCAGCATTATGCCGTCGCTACCAGATATCGCTACCGGTAAGTGTTTTTTTTTTTTGGAGGTGTGGTGGCCTAATGGTCAGCACGCTGGAGTCCAGATTAAGCGGTCCGGGTTCGAACCCTGCCGGGGCCATTGTGTTGTGTTCTTGGGATAGACACTTTGCTCTTAAAGGAGAAGTTCACTCAAAAATTGCCATTTATCTTTTTACGCCAATAAAAAGCTTATACAAAGATATGTTATTTACCAAAATTTCAGCCTCCAACGTGCGCTATAACCCTACGAAATCTTTCCCAAAACTCGACAACTGGACGCCGCCATCTTTGAGCTGCTACTGTATGCGTGACGTCAAAGAGCTCAGCCTGAAGTTTGGCGGGAAAATTTAAATACTCGAAGCTCCTTGTTTCTTCGTAGTGGCTTTTTTTTTTACAAAACGCCACTTTGTGCAGCTCCATTTTGCTTATACAGAGCTCCAAGAAATACAAAAAACAAGGAGTTTCGACTATTAAAGTTTTCCCGTCAAACTTCAAGCTGAGCTCTTTGACGTCACGCATACATTACAAGCTCCAAGATGGCGGCGTTCAGTTGTCGAGTTTTGGGAAAGATTTCGTAGGGTTATAGCGCACGTTGGAGGCTGAAATTTTGGTGAATAACATATCTTTGTGTAAACTTTTTATTGGCGTAAAGAAAATAAATGGCCATTCTGAAATGAACTTCTCCTTTAAAGTACCCCTTTCCGCCAAGGTGTATAAATTGGTACCGACGAACTAATGCTGGGGATAACCCTCCCATGGTCTAGCATCCCAACTAGGAGAAGTAGAAATACTCCTAGTGGGTGAGTCGTTTCATGCTACAGAAACCAGGATAACCTGCGGCCTGTATGGGCCCCTAAGCTCGCCGCAAAATTAACCTTTTGCCTGTGTTTTAATCTGTTTTAAGATTTCTTAATTTCTCCCAGTTAGTAACGATTAGTGACTGTGTGGTGCACTGGTAAAATAAACTACTGACCTATTTCTCGTAGATACCGAAGATACCGCTACTGTTGGTGGTTCTTTGGCTGGCACTGTGGACCCTGGAAGTATGAATATGACCGCGAGCTGTACTACCACATGGGCTGGGGCGGCTCCAGTAACGGATGGCGCAAAGCAAAAGCTTTCTCTGCCTTCGCTGCCAGGAAATAAGCGGCAAACGAAGCCCGAGATACCAGGCGATCTGCATATATACGGCCTGAATACGTAGCTTAGAATTTATATCCTTGTAATCGGCAAAATATGTTAATCGTAGCATATTATCTTTATAAGCTTGTATAAGCGCTGGGGCTTCGTGTTCGAGTCGAGTGTTATTCATGAATGTAGTAGTAGTTTTCTTGGTGTTGCAGTAAAAAAGAGTATTAGTCCACAAACGTATTATGCCAAGTGGATATCCTACTCGATATTATTTAGGATGTTGCCAACAACTGTCCACGAACGTCCCCCAGGGGGGTGGGGGGGTACTCAATTTCCTTTTAAAACGTGAGGCTCCACCTCGAGGTCCAATTTTTTACCTTTTAAATTCCCTTTTAATTTCGATAAAATGGTCGCCCATTCGTATGCATTCGATAAAAAATAGTACCCCTTTCACCTACCCTTAAAAGGGTTACTGCATCTTTCTTCCTGATTTTTCACCTGAATAACACTTAAATATTTCGCCGTTCGGTGCGTCTGTTTGAAATATTTCGAAAGGTCGTTTTTACACCTAAATGGCAGTTTTATCTACCCTCAGGTATACTCCAACTCGTTAAATCCATATCCTTTTATACACATACAGCCCGAGAAAGATACCCCTTTCGGTTTCGAGCCTTCCCATTTAGTCCACTGCATAGAGTACCCTCCCTCCCTCCCCGGGGGGAGCGAACGTCGCGCTGCTGGTTTATACTCCTCACGTGGGGCAGATGTTTGCTCTGTATGTAATGCGGTATGTTTTTGTACTCTTTTTGTGATTATGATATGTATTATTAAAAAGAGAAGCAAATCTAAGTGTCTTTTCAGTTACTTTTTAATTCAGCGAGTATGCGGCTTTTCGGTGCAAATAGAAATGTTTTCAAAGGAGTTTCCAAATAAGCACAGAATTAAACGACTGTCCACCTTGCTGGAAAGAATGGAACGTTATAGCGGTCTTCGCTGAGTGACTTGTCACACCTAGCTGAGATAATTTTTATTGCATGCGTTTAGTGGACGAAAATATTTTACACCGAGAGTGAATTATTTCAGCAAAGTTTAAAAAGATTTTGTTTTGTTGTTGCTTTAAAACGGAACTGCAAGACCGAAAGTAGATTGAAGGACATTTTGCTTCAACTCGATTGAGATGCACGATCTTTATGACAGGCGTCACGAAGTGTCTTTAGCGATAAACGTTCACCAACTGAAATACACACATTATTCTTTCAAATATAAAGTAATATGAAAATGTCAGATAACTTATTCAAACATAAAGTTCTTACTATCAATAATATTGCGTTCAATTCTGGACATATTACGTGACCTTTATCGTTTTTTGTGCTGTACGAATCAGTTTTGCCTTTTATTTTTCCTTACCTACGTATACGAAACCCTTGGTGTTTCACTGTGATTCATCGCTAAAATCGAAACTCTGTGCGTCATGTATCCCTATTATAGTGTATTTGAATTACCTCACCTCTAAAGTTTGGGTGGGCCGATACTCGATACCAAATATTCGATACACCGATATTTTGACAATTTGGAAAAGTATCGATACTTTCGAAAAATATCGCACTTTCGATACGTTTTCGATACTGCACACGTGACCTGAGCCTGCGGTCTTCTGGTCAGCACCTGAGGTTTAAAAATGCAATTTTGCTCAAAGAAATATTGATGTTCTCGTCAATATTTGAATTTTTCTGGCCTTGACTTGATGTCCACACATTCCTGATGACCAGTGAAACAAAAAGACCAAAAGCAACATTCTTGGCTAAAATATAACACATTTATGATACTAAGTCTGTCCTTTGTATGGTCACGTGACAAACCAATGACGTCAGGACGGAAATGACGTCATAATATCGGTATCGATATCGATATCGAGAAAAAAGGCAAATATCGTATCGATATCGTATCGTTTTGTAAAACCGGTATCGGCCCATCCTTATTCGTCGTATTCCCTCTGTATTTATTTTTATACCTACCGGTATTCTTTTGGTGGAAACCGCAGATAATGCTGGCTCAACCTGCTTTTCGCGTGACAGATCGCGTGACACATCATTGAACCTTTCGCAATACTACTTGACTTATCAAATAACAGCAGCAAGAAGCCTCTTTTACAGCCTCTTCTATTTTATTCCTACCACGAAAGACATAACAAACAACGTCCACATTGGTAAGAAAGTAAGTGAGCTTTTTATTCCATTTATCTATCGATATATAATTATGCGCTTGTCTTTCGCGATGTTTCTATTATTCACGGCCTTTTAAACCTCCAACCGGCAATATTCATAGCCGAATTCATGTTTAGATTTGCGTGTTTATGCATCCAAAAAGCGACAATCGTAGTCAAACGCAGCTAAACTTTTTCGAAGAGTTGTTGGTTTAAGTTAGAGTAGAAATGGAAATGTCTACAAACAGATTTACTCGCACGCCGGTAAGGAATATTTAACATGCAACCCTCGTGACTGCAGTGAAATGCATCCGTTCCGACCGGCTTTCTTAAATTAATTCGGCTTGAGCAGGAAACTTAGGATCAAATTGCTTGGGAAATTGAGGGTAGCGGTGCATGTACCATTTAAATATCATCAGACGTATTTGAATATTTAAAATTTCCCATTAATTTTATAAATATATCTTTCGTACACTGTATACAGCCTCTCGGAACAATTGAAAAATTCTTTGATTTCCGTAATATAATCTCATCAATGTACAAAATTGGTGACGAGATTGGTTCTTGTTATGTGAGTCAGTAAATTGGGTCAAACAATGTTCGCTAGGTAGAAGCAGAGAACATGGAATACTTAAGCGAAATTTATTAACAGTGAAGTCAATTACCATTTCAAGTCAGACGCTCAAACATACTAAATTATGCAAGCTAACGCGTGGTCCACCTTAGCGTGACACGGCGAGCGAACTGAAAAAGGATGGAAATCGGACACAGGCTAATTCCTAGCTAATTGTCCCAAAGATAATTATAATTACAGTTTCCAAGTACAAAGAAATTTGCTGATGCGTTGTATTTCTAATAACAGTTTCAATGACTAATTTCGCAACCAAACAGTTCTGATTCGCGTGACTAGTCACCATGGAATGAAATGTTTCACTGAGCACTGATGATTATGAAGAGATTAAAAATTGGTCTAATGACGCAATGGGATAGCAAGGATAATAGATTTGACATTCCACTAGTCAGTTTTACAAACGAATGTCGTGTTTTTTTATTTTTTATTTTTTTCAGTCGATTAGCATGAGTCAAGTTTCTCGTATCGGGTTTGTTGTGTTTGGCTTGGGTCGTGCTGGTCACATCCATGCCATAAATCTAATAAGAAACCCTCAAGCGAGCCTGAAATATATCGTGGACATTGACGAAGACAAAGCCAAGGAGTTCGTGACAGCAAACTTCGTGGACACCAAAGTTGTCACGCCATCGGACATGGAGACAGTGTTGCGTGATCCAAGTGTACATGCCGCAGTTATTACCACTCCGACTCATCTTCATGAGGAGATTGTGATGCGCTGCTTACAGGCAGGAAAAGCTGTGTTCTGTGAGAAACCAGTGGCTACTACTGTGGAAGCTATAGGTGAGAATTGTTTTGTAAATTCCAATCAATCATGTGAAAAGTAGTGTCTCCACCTCTAATTGTGCTATCCTCCCACGCAGTCGTTCTTAGGGGCGATCGTGTTGGAGGGGTGCCAGCCCGTGATGGTCTCGTCGGCGATGTGAATTAGCGATCGAGCGCTTATATGTACCCTTACTACTGATATATGGTTTGAAAGAAGCACCTCTCTCTTAAAACCTCACCCCCAAACGGCTTTGAAAAGAAATAAGCCCCAACCCCCCACACCTAAAAGGGCTTGAAAACAATAAGCCCACCGTAGACTTAATGGAGCTTTAATGGTATTTAACCGCGCCAGTCCCTAGCTTGAAAGACCAGTTCCCATTTATGATTCCCATATATTTCTTGTTTGTTGTAACAATTTGCTGAGTATTTTCTTTGATTCGTGAATGAATGTGAATTGATTGATTGTTTGATGATTGATTGATTGATTGATGTTTGATTGATTGATGATTGATTGATTGATTGATTGACTGACTGATTGATTGATTGATTGATTGATTGATTCGTAGATCGATTGACCCACCGACCGATCGATCGATCGATCAATCGATTGAATTGATTGATTGATTGATTGATTAAATCTGATTATTGCTTTTTTGTTTGTCAGAGCGTTGTTACAAGCTAGCCGAGAGTCATAACATTCCATTACTCTGCGCATTTAATCGACGATTCGATGCAACCATTCGCTCCGTAAATGACAGAGTCAAAAACGACGCCATTGGTAAAGTTCAGGTGATCAAGACAACAAGTCGCGACTCCCCCCTGCCAAGCATAGATTTCCTAAAGATTTCCGGGGGGATATTCCACGACTGCTGCGTGCATGATGTAGATGTGATCTGTTGGATTATGGGCGAGTCCCCTCACACGGTGTTCTGTCTTGCTCATGCCTTCCATTCAGACATAGGAGCGCTTAATGACGTAGATACAGTTGGGGTCGTTATGAAGTTTCCAAGTGGCGCCATTGGCCAAATAGATTTGTCACGCCATGCTGTGTACGGTTACGACCAACGAGTTGAAGTATTTGGGGCGAATGGTATGCTAACAAGCGATAACTGTTTAGCTCTCACCTCGACGTACTTTCATGGCAATGGAAGCACGCAAAATCCAATCAAGTTTTCGTTTCCCCAGCGATATGCCGAGGCTTATGATGTGGAAATGAATCATTTTATCGATGTGATAAAAAAGAAAGAAAATCTGCTCGTCTCCAAAGACGATGTTCTTCGATCTTTTCATGTTGTCGAAGCCATTGAGAAATCGTTTCATAGCGGAAAACCAGTTACTTTATAAAAGTACTGACTAATTTCAAATAGCCATTTTATTAACTGTATCTATCTTTTTGCCTCGTGCATCAGGGCTTTTTTGTAACTTAGTGTATAGGAAGTAATGGGAAATAAATTGGGATTTCAAAGCAGTCGTTAACCATTTATACAGCTAAGTATACTGCGATGTAACCCTCACCCCCTCCCCCTTCCGGAGGGGAAGCCCCATATGAAAGGAACGGGCATGCTTAATTGCAGGTTTTGGTCTGACTTCGGGAGTTCAGGATAGAATGCTAATATTTATAGCCGACAAGGTCTCGTCTAGGGTTGCACATCCAAAAATGAAACGCGCCTTCGTACTGTATTGGCGGTCTCCACCGATCAGGCAAGAAAATGGACTCTTTAATCTGGGGTCAGATAAAGCTTCAGCCTCGTCCAGATTGGTCCACTTTAGGGGTTAATTCAACTTTCTGACGAGCATCGCCTTCCCTAAATTCATAAGGGACTTTTTTCTCGTTTAGAAGATGGCAAACGGTATACCACGACATAGAAGTTTTTCCAGAACTTTGTGTCATGTCAGGAGCCCATCAACTGGTCATGTTAAGAACTTTTTTTCAGGCTGAAATCATCAAAACAGGAAAATTTGGCCTCGATTCTAGCCTGTCATGTTAGTTGTTTACTGCCCTCGCAAGCACTACCACTTCCTCGCTTCCCCCTCCCTCCTCCCTCCACCGTTTTAGGTTATGTTGGTTCAGCCTCATCTCTCAAACTAGACATTTTTACGTGAAAATATTTAAGGGCCGCAGCCAGGATAAAACATGTTATAAAATTTGAAAACGATCTCTGGCTTAAAAACTTAGAAATACGAGCTTTCGGCTGTTTGAACTACAAAGAGAACGTTGTACTGTCCAGGTAGAGGACAGGAATTGTTATCCGCATTGGGAGTTAGCTTGGAATGCCACGCTTTCAATGTTTTCCTTGTTCTAAAGCCGCCTTTGTCAATGACAGATGAAAAGTTTTCAAAGTCAATCGCGTGATTATTGGACCAGACGTGATTGGCAATTATTGAACCTTTTGCCGCGGTTTTAATATTTCTCAGGTGTTCTTTTCTCCTGGTGTTGAAGGCTCTGCCCGTCTCACCAATGTAACACTATGAACACTCAACACAAGGAATTTTATGGACAACGTTTGTCTTCTTTTAGCTAGGACACGAAAAAGCACAACAGACATAAAACACGACCAAAACCGAATAGTGACTACTCCAGATAAACAGATTTTAATGGACACACCTTTATTGATTTCAATTTATAAAACAAATGCTTTTACATACAAAAGAAAACTGAAACAGTTCCACACAAACGACTCTTTAGCTGAACCAACTAACTGTGATAGAAAATTGGAATTACTTATTTGCCATAAAAAACGAGATGTCTACTTATCCTAGAGTAATTTATTAGCAGCATTTTTATTTCTCCATGCAGAATTCGTCTTCAAACTAATTTACAAGTTCGAAATCGGAACATTCTAGTTTTTTCACTCTTTTTTTTTTATCTAAAGAGAGCTCTTCCCTAATCTCATGCACCTAGACTACCATAATGACTATTTGTGTGTAGTCTGAATTTGCAGCGAAAAAATTGTTCTTTGTTATTAATTTCCTTTGTTTCCTTCTTTCTGAAACTGCTTCATCACAGTAAATCTTTCATAAAGATCTCGTTATTTTCTGCTAATATAGACTTTCTTAATTTCTCTTTAAACCTTAAAGCCCGGAGCAAGCCTTTCATATCAGGCACTTTCGAGGTCAAAAACAGTCCATCACACCCAGCGCTTACCTCTAGTTTTCTTATCATACATAAATCGATGAGGAATATTCCAACTACTACTAGATAGTATCTAATCGATCTTGATCACAGGTTACTCCGCGTCGGCTTCAGCATTTTTGCCAGGTGCCCTCAGTAATTCGCATTTCAGTGTACCAATAAATAGCTTTATGCTGATTTTTCCTGGGTGAGAAGAGGCACTGTGGCAGTAAAGCTCCGGACAACGATAAAACATTGTTCTTTTTCTGCCACCGCGCCCCGTTCACCGCGTCTCCCACGCTGAATATCATAAATATAATACTGATTATAGATTCGTGAAAAATATGGAAAATTATCACACAACTAATGGATAGCAAATTTTAAGTGGCAAATATTGAAGTGACTTAGGGTCTGCAAATACAGCCGCCTCTCATTCGCTCCTGCTACTACGCACGTAGTGGCAGGAGAGAATTAGAAGCAGCTGTATTCGCAGGCTATGTATGTTTATATGGAGTAAGTTCCCCTGGTAGAAGAGTTATCTTCCATACCGAGCCACCATGGGCGAGGGAGCATATAAATACCCGTTGAAATATTTACATGGGAAATCGTAAAGTTGGCTCGGGGGCCAGGTAACCCTTCAGTGGAAGTCACTAGCTTTGAAGGGGGTGTGCAAGCTTTTTTCATGTAAACGCTTTGGTAATTTTGACTCGCTTTTTAGGTATAAGTCTGGACATACAGAGCTTGCGTTAAACCGGGACGTCAATATTTGGCTTTGTTGCAGGGGCAAGTTTTCTCATAAAAACGCTCGTTAAAAGATGGCTCGTTGGAAAGTGTAACTCCCTTACCAGGGACAACATTTTCTTCATATGAACAGGACCTTTCTTAAGGTGGCTCCATAGGGTTTTTTGGCCGCGCGAAGAATGGGTACGAAAGGGCGAGCTTGAAATGCTGGCAAATCAAAACAAACATGGCGGCTTCACGCGAGCGCGAAATTTTCGGCGAGAAAACGCGAGACTTACTTCCTACCAATGAAACAACACCCGTACTTTCCTGTGTTGAGCAGATAAAAGAGTTTACAACACCCTAAAAAGGTGTTTACAACGTCCGCGGTGCTTCTGGCCGCTTTTGTGAAGTTCGTACGATCGAAAGCAAAAGAGAAAATAAAGAATAGTCTCCGCGATTGTGAGATACTTCGAGCAGAATTTCAGAGATTCTGCTACATAAAGGATTAAGGTATGTCTCTAACTAACCTTGGGGTTAACAGATATTCGCACAAAAACCGACAACAACGGGGAACGCTCGTCTTTACACATCAACTTGTATGGTTCGAAAGTTCGCGCATGCTCAAATAGCGATCTTGGACAATTTCTATTCTGATGACGTAATTATTATTCGGGCGAAAATAGAAATTTTCCCCTTGTATTTACCAGAGTTTCCTTTGGTGAAATTCCTTAAAATTTGGCATAGATGTGATACCTTTTTAACTGCCCTTTTTGCCGTTTTTTTAAAAAAAATTGTAAGCCAGTTTTTTTGCTTAGTCAAAAAAGCACAAAATAACCAAAAACGCAAAAACGACCTGGACAACCCCTACTTTTTTTGTTTTTAAAAGTTATTTCTCATCAGATTCAATTTGTTGGGAGAATTTCAAAAATTTTCACCGAAGAAAATTAAAGAAATTTAAAATCAAAGCCATAAAAACACCAAAAAATAGGACTTTTTGAGTAGATGTAACTCAAAAACAAAGGCCGTTATTTTAAAAAAAGAATAATGCACAACATATTTTAGTCCTTGTTTTTAATATTTCGGCAGCTTTTATTAAACTAGTTTAAAAAATACACAGGCAGACCACCCTATGTGTTCGTGGTTAATAATTGTTGACATAAGGTTATGTTGAAATCAATTGCGCATATGGAAGATATATAAAGAAACATTACGCCGGCTTCGATTTACTACAAAATATAAAATTTACTCTAAATGATTCAATAAAAGTTAAGATGAAATGCTGAATGTGTCTTGTGTCGTGTTTTTTTGCCGCCCCGAGCCCTTTAAGACGTTTATTTTGCGCGATCATTTAGCGAAAAAAATAAACGTCTTAAAGGGCTCGGGGCGGCAAAAAAACACGACACAAGACACATTCAGCATTTCATCTTAACTTTTATTGAATCATTTAGAGTAAATTTTATATTTTGTAGTAAATCGAAGCCGACGTAATGTTTCTCTATGTATCTTCTATATGCGCCATTGATTTCAACATAACCTTATGTCAACAATTATTAACCACGAACACATAGGGTGGTCTGCCTGTGAAAAAAAACGCGAAAATGATATCTTGATGGGTATCACTTATGCGCGCGCCATAATATCTCGAAACCCTATGGAGCCACCTTAAAGTAGAAGTTCACTCGAAAATGGCCCTTTTTTCTTCGCGCCACCGACAAGGTAATTCCAAGATATGTTAGTCACCAAAATTCCAGCTTCCAAAGAGTATTCAAACCCTATGAAATCCTTGTCTGAAGCAGTCCGAAAATCAAGAACCGGCCGCCGCCATCTTGGAGTAAATTAGCAGCAAAGCGATGTATGGTGATGTTTCGTTTTTCGAAATGCCAGTTTTTACAGCGTCATTTCACACAAGCTAAACTCCAAGATTTAGTAAAAGTTGAGCTCACTGACGTCACGCATACATCGCCAGACTGCTAAGTTATTCCAAGATGGCGGCGGCCGGTTCTCAATATTTGGAGTACTTCAGATACGGATTTCATAGGGTTTGGATACTCTTTGGAAGCTGAAATTTTGGTTAATAACATATATTTTTGTATTACCTTTCCGTTGGAGTGAAGAATAACAAGTGCCATTCCCTCTGGCCTGGCAGTTTCGTCTCTATGGCAAACTTATCATGTCACTTTTGGGGAAGTAATAGTGGTTGTATCCCTCGTTTATCTTCATATCATCATTGTCTTGTCGTCCTGTGTCGTTGTTCAACTGGCATGTCCCGGTCAGCTCTTCGTAGTTAAATGATTTACATTGTCCAATCGCCAAGTTTGCACAATATTGCATGCACTGGAGTGTATTTCTGACAGACGTCTCAGATGCTATTACGTGACCAGAAAGTTTGCGGTTAGCATTCGAGGACGTGTACATGACGTTGTTAAGTTGGTCGGCAAATTCTGCAGGATGGAGCAAGCACACAAGGATGATGTTATGTCGATATTGCCAAGTACTTATAGTAACATCGTGATCTATATATCGGATTAAAAATTTTACTTCGTATGGGGTAATTGAGTTTGGGAGAAATACTCTCAGTTGGTTTAGTTGATGAACTAGCATCAAACTCTGAAACAGTTAAACTTTTCTCGCCAAACAGTTTTGATGGTTTAATAAGAACTCGATTGTAATATACTGTAAAATAAATGGAGTTTATGTTCATTTACTGATTAAAGGTCGGGTTTTGTCTTTCCAGGCCTGAAAAAGGGTTTCGCATTCAAACCGTATGAAGATAAAAGATACCATACTGCATTGAAAAAACGAAAGAAATCTGAAACTGTACTTGCTACTCAAAGCAAATTTCTAGTCCGTACTGCGCAGACTCGGGGTTTGTTTTCGTTTTTGTTTTGAATTCGTTGAAACGTTACACTTCGGTGACAGCATACATGAAGTTTTTTAGTCCGCCATTACAGTTCGTTTACTTCAAGAATTTCCGATGAGCTGAAACGTCGGTTTGAAATAGCGTCAAGGTTCCTCTACTCGTTATTTTTTGTTCTGCAAGGATATCTGGCGTTAATAATGAAGAAAAAGGTAAGTTTGTCGCGGAATTTTTAGTTTTGCTTGTAAACATTCCTTCGTGTTGGGCTCCGATAAACGTTGCAGCCGAGATTGCGCAGTACGGACTGGAGTTCATCTTTAATACCTCACAAAATTATGAATAAAATAAGCAATAATTAAAGATGTCGAGTACGGTTTCTATAATTTTATGTCATTGTTATAATGTTGACATAAAGTCATCATCATCATCATCTTACTTTGACAACACTGTAAATGTAAAGGAAGGGGGTTAAAGATAGACGCAACCAATTTGACATCCTAAAGAAATCGCGCGGAAAGCTATGTTAATTAATTTACGGATGGCTTGCTCAGCGGTTGTCGGTTTCGTTTCTAATCTAACATTGCTATTTTTACCTACCTAGTGTATTTGTTGTGAAGCAGTATTGCCCTGGTATTATAGGGTGAATTTCCTTCAACTTGTAAACAAAGAAGTCGGTGCATTTCTTGATTTGCAATGGCAATGAATAATAGCAACAGTCTTTACGAAAGTTGAAGCAAGCTTGGCGGTGAACGATCCCAGCCTCACCCGACGGAATTGGACCGTTCAACCAGCCAGGAGCCTGGATACCACAGCTTTCTTGCAGTACACAAGAACTGGGCATAGCGGATCCTTTATCTGCCCTGAACCATTTTCCTTCGTAAAACGCACGACGGTAATTCACGGGCAGTACACTCCAGCGCTTCCATATGTTGTCAGATTTGTAATCACCTTTGAATGTGGTGCAAAGGAAACTTGGATCTGAAATAAAATTTAGAACAAAACACTTTTTTCAATAAACTTCCCAAGTTACCTTAAAGACTCCATCTCGACCTTTGTGTTAGTTTGTAATATTTGAATAACGGTGTGCTATGGCGCGTTGGTTGCAGTGCATAAAGCCGCCTGGTTAGCTCAGTTGGTAGAGCGCCGGACTATCGTGTGGGAGGTCGTGGGTTCGAACCCCAGACCGGACCAATACTCAGGGTCTTAAAATAACTGAGGAGAAAGTGCTGCCTTTGTAATTACATCTGCAAATGGTAAGACATTCTAGTCTTCTCGGAAAGGACGATAAACCGTAGGTCCCGTCTCCTGTATCTTCAGTCTTATAACAGGGGACGTTAAAGAACCCACACACTATTCGCAAAGAGTAGGGCACGAAGTTCCCGGTGTTGTGGTCTGGCCTTTGTGTAGTACATTACAGTATGTGTATAGCGCATTTGAACATTACATATGAAAAATGCGCTATATAAATTGATTATCATTAAATTGATTATCATTATACATTTCCAGTGCACAAGTTGAACAATTTTCAAGATCTTTTCTCATCAACTGTCTACTAAGCAGAGCAGGGAATATATTAAATGTTGTTCATTCATTCTTAAGATTAAGTACCTCATTTATCGTACTGTCAAGAAATTATAAGCTAATTCATCGAATTGTGGTGACAAAGAAAGAGCTCAATCTCTATGGAATTACGCATAACAACAGATGTTTTTATTGTGGTGAACCTGACTCAGCTCTCCATACATTTCAAGAATGTAGTGAAGTAATATCTTTTCACAACAAAGTATTACTGTGGTTCAATGGGATGCATAACACCTCTATTTCTCCTACAAGCCATGAATTTCTCTTTGGCGTACCACACTCTAAGGACAACACCCTATACTAAGGAAATTTAACTTCTGCCTCCTGTTTGCAAATTACTACCTCCATTTTCAGAAAATTAATGAGAGAATTCTTAACTGGGCTGAATTTAAAACAAAACTTGACTATAAACTAAGATGTGAAAATTACCTTAATCTTTTTTTTAGTAAAATAAGTTCTTCTTCCTCTATTTATACGTCCATTAGGGTAAATAGGGAGAGCTAAATAGTGATTATAATAAGCAATGTGATGTAGTATGTCTCGTAACAAATGTAACTTATTGTTCATTAGATAATGTAACCGGCATGTGAGTAATCTATGTAGTGTAAGTAGTGTGAAGAATGTAAGCAATTCTAATGCAGTGAAATGTAAAAATGTAAGTAATTGTAAGTTAAGTCATGTAGGTAACCTAAGTATTTGTTCTGTAAGTAGGCTTTATATATATATATATTTTTTTTTTCTGTGTGAAGAATGTAAGCAATTCTAATGCAGTGAAATGTAAAAATGTAAGTAATTGTAAGTTAAGTCATGTAGGTAACCCAAGTATTTGTTCTGTAAGTAGGCTTTATATATTTTTTTTTTCTGTGTGTTGCAAAAAAAAAAAAAAAAAAAAGAAATTAAAAGCTTCTTTCAAGATACTGACCTTCTACTTTCAGTGTGACATCGTACGACGCTTGAATCTGTCCTGCACTGTTTATGACGTCACAGGTGTAAATTCCTTTATCAGACTGCTGAGCAGTACTGATGTGCAGGCTCGTACCATGACCAGCGATCTTCGTCTGCAGTACAGCGTCATCTTTACTCCACCGTACTGTTTTTCCTTCCAAAGCATCGCATCTCAGTTCCACCGCTTCACCGACATGAATAGTTTGATTGGAAATTGAACGCCCTGCGAGAAGTTGTAAGAGTAAACATTGAAGTGCAATAAGGTTATCGTATACCCTTAAAAAGTAAGACCGTTTTCCTTAAATATAAGGTTTCTACGACGATCTGTCATATAAAAAAAGCTATGGAAAGTAAATAATAACGGAGAAGTAATGGGAGGAAGGAAGGAAGGAAGGAAGGAATGAGGAAGGAAGGAAGGAAGGAAGGAAGGAAGGAAGGAAGGAAGGAAGGAAGGAAGGAAGGAAGGAAGGAAGGAAGGAAGGAAGGAAGGAAGGAAGGAAGGAAGGAAGGAAGGAAGGAAGGAAGGAAGGAAGGAAGGAAGGAAGGAAGGAAGGAAGGAAGAAGGGAGGAAGGGGGTAGGCAGCAAGGGAGGAAAAAAGCAGGCAGGTTGGCAGGGATCGATCCGAAGGGAGAAGAGGAGGAAAAGACGGAAGTAGCGAGGAAGGAAAGGAAGAGGAAGGGAGGGAGGTAGGGAAACAGGCAGGGAGAGAGCAAATGTCACAGGTATTACTGACTTTCTCAATTAAAAACAATATTGATAAAAACAGACTAACGGAATGAATGTTCGTGATTTAAAGAGACAAAGTGGAAAAGATACTGAAGAAATGTCTTACCCGCTGTTAAACACGATTGTTTCGCATCCTCAATCTCGAGTTCTGTTAAAACTCTGTCATAAAGCTGGACGCATGAAATTCTGCCCTTGAACGTATAATTACTTGCTGGTCTGGCACCCATGAAGACACTTTGTTGGGTTGCCAGCTCGGCAGGCCACGCAACAACTTTTTTCCTGTGAAAACTTCCATTTATCCAATGTATGAGTTCACGGTCGACGTAGTTGTAAGACGAGCCAACAAAGTGCCATGTTTTAGGTTTAATGCCGATAGAAAGACCTTCCATCATAGTAAAGTTTGAGCTATATAACCTAGCGTTGAAATAATCGTGATTAAAGAGTACAAATCGAAGGCCATATCCCGGATCCGCATAAAAAAAGATCGGACCATTATAAGTTTGTTCATAGTAAATCCAAGCAAGAAACGTCATTGAGTACCTAGTGTCCAAACCTCCGTTATTAGGGAACTTGATGAAGCTGGTTAAGTTTCCCGAGAACTGGTACGAGCCCCCTACACTTCCGTCAGGGCCTGGCGCTAGTTCGACCCCAGAAGCTTGTCCTGGGGGATTTGCACTGTGACTAATATCTGTTGTCTCGTATTGTCCGTTCAGAGGAAAAAACGCCACTGGACTCAATGGGACTGAAACAGTGAAAGCAAAAGTTAGTTTTATGAACGTCTATGTGCAATTATTGAATAACTACGACAGAGCTGCTTATTTTAAATAACACTAGATCTAGAGCCGAACCTAGAGTAATATCGTGGCCACACGACCCTCTCACTCTGTATTATTGTTAAGTTCGTTACAATCCCAGTGCGTCAGTGGTTAGCTCTATTCTTTCTACTATGTGGTGCCAGTCTATCGCCTGTTAATTACACACCAGGGCCGGGTTATTCGAAAGCCGATTAACACTATCCCAGGATGAAAAGATGACTGAGGGCTCAATAACTTCAAACGAACCTTTTCGAGAACAGAGTCCTCTGACAGCGTGCACTTCTCTTTCCGTCAAGGCTGTGCCATACACTTGCATACAAGATATTCTTCCCTTTAAACTTCTGTTATCTGCAGTTATGAATCCCATTCTGACAGCACTTGAGGTGTCTAGTTCATGAGTACCAATATTCTGCACATCGTACACTTTTCCTTCGGCCCAGAGTTTTTGGACCCCTGAGTCATAATCGTAGGACGCACCAACAAAATTCCACGCATCAACTTTTACATGGCTCCCGTGCAAGGCATTGGGACTGTTTCCAGATCTTGCAGCAAATCTGATATACAATTGACTTGCACCAACCCAGAAATGAACGGCATAGAGGTCAGTTCCGAAATTAAAGATCGGGCCATCAGTATTTTCAAAAAACACCCAAGCCAGAAGAGTCAAGGAGTACCTAGTGTCCAATCCCCCATTGTTTGGAAACTCAATGTAGCTATTCGAGCTTCCGGAGAACTGGTACGAGCCATTTGGTTGTCCAAAGGGGCCTGGAGCAAGTTGTACGTTACAGGGGACGCCTGGTGGATTTTCGTTGGAACTCAGGTCTCGTGTGCCAAACTCGCCGTTTAGAGGATACACGGCAGTTGGAACTGGAGGGTCTAGGATGAAAAAGAATATCAACTTTCACATTTAAAAAATGAACGAGACATCGTTTAAGTTTTGGAATAATTTTACGAGTAGAAAAGCATGTCTTAGGACCAGTCAGCTCTAGTAGTTTGCAAAGTATTTATCGTTGGTAGAAATGAAAGCCTGTTACAACACGAACAACTTCATGTTAGGCTCGCGTTTTAACTTAATAGCTAGCTCAAAATTCATTGATGATTTTTTCGACGTTTTTGCTTGTTTACAAGCTAAAAACGTAGAATAGGGGTTATGTGGTCAAAATTTGGAACCACATATTTGTAAACTCTCAAGGGACTTTTTTAATTTCTCAAGGGACTGTTTTAATTTCTCAAGGGATTACTTTCCGCTGTGGGTGATCTCGTGGAAAAAACGTGACTTGTCACATTTACAAACGTTATATAACAATTTTAAAAGTGACATGTCAGCTTTCTTATCTCAACGCACGTGTGTCTGAAAGACGATCTATAAAAAGCGTCGCAAAAACAATGGATTGCGTAACTAAAACACGAATAAATAATCACTAGCACTTACATCGTTTAAAAATTACAAACGTCAAAAATAAACCATACCAAAAAACTTGCTCTTTTCAAAGATATTATTGAAGTCAAAACAAATGGCTTCTTTTAGCTTAGGAGCGGTTAAATATTTGGCCAAATTTGGTCGCTACATGCAAGCGCAATTCTATTTCGTCATCAGCCTAGGTCGTTAGGGACGAGATTTCGCGTTGATAGCAATGTTGCATGAATCGGCTTTACAACATGCGATCGTATCTACACAGTTCGAGTGGAATTTCAGTCGAAGACAGCAAAATTCTTTCGTATTTCATCTTCAAATATAATTCAAAAGCATTCACTGTATATATGGCTTTTGTTTAATCCTGGGTCTTGATATCCGACCCTCGCAGAGCCTAGCAAAACGCAGCTTGAGTGTAACGATTTGTTTACGCCGCTATTATATGCGCAATGTTTTCCCCGAAAGTAGTCGGAAATATCCGTATTTTTTTTCGTTCTTTGTCGTGGAGCAATCGTAACGATACGGCCTTGAACACATTGAACAGCGGTTTACCTATAACAATATAATTCAAATATGGCGTCGCAAAAACAAAGCGTCGAACGCATATTTTGCTGTTTCATTTGCTAATTTCGCTGCCGTAATCGACTGCCTCGAAAGGTCCTTGCAATTTTAAAGTATAGAATTGTCAGATCTCGGTGAAATTTGCACTGTTTATTTGTGTAATGTTAAGGAATATGTGTATAAATACCCGGCGCGGACGAGCCATTTTTGACAAAATTATATGGCTGCATTTCCTCCGCGAAGATAGGAAATTGTTAAACTAAACTACAAAGAAACTGTAATGATAAGTTCGAAGAACAATGCACAGGATAAACCTTCGACTCATACTTCATGCAAAAACGTCGATATCTCGAAGAGACTTTGATTTTTCTTAAAGGGATTTTAACAGAACATACCCAAATTTATATTAGTGTCGTACTTATCCTAAAATTTATGGTCCATTTCTTATTACGATTGCTATTTTAAAGCAAAGCTGTTTAAAAGCACGAGGTCGAGTGTTCAGGTGAACATGGTGGAACACTTTGTCGAGTATCGAGTCGAGTCGAGATGAACACATGTAAACGCTGAGTTATTAAATTCAATTTATTGCGAAACACAAGTCTAACGATTATCACACCTTCTTTATAACTAAACTAAAACTGTTTAAAAGCGCGTTTGGCTGCGGCTGGCTCGGATGGAAATGGATTGCCATTTGGAAACGTTAGCCAACGTTTTCAAGTTGTTTCTGCATGCGCGCCTTCAAAAAACGATGTTTATAGCCGAAGTTTCATTTCTATCCCCCAAAACAGGTTATATCTTCCGTTTCATGTTCAACGTTAATGTTTTCAAGGGTAAAGTTGCCTACCACTTATTTCAGAACAGTTTAGACCAAAAAACTGCGAAATCCCCGTGACATAGTCCCCTTAACCTTTATCATAGAAAGATTTTGTATCTTTACATTGCACCTGAGTTGAATTATAATATTGTCATAGACTATTGTTTATTATAACTTTTTTCTTTCGCCGTTAGTATCAACCATAGGCAAGACAAACGTCCATAAAGGTCTGTATTTTTGGCCTCACAAAAGTATGTGTATAATTATCTTTGTTGTGATAGTTGTGGGTTTGTCACGCATGTTGGCCTAATGGTTAGCTCGCTGGACCTCGAATCAAGCGGTCCGAGTTCGAGCCCTGGCCGGGGTCATTGCGTTGTGTTCTTGGGAAAGACACACTTTACTCTCACAGTGCCTCCTCTAACCAGATGTTTAAATGGGTACCAGCAAAATAATACTGGGAGTAACCCTGTGATGGACTAGCATCCCATTCAGGGAGGAGTAGAAATACTTTTAGTCGCTAAATGCTCTGGACATGTGGCTCGACGCAGACTTTTTTCCGTAACGACACGCACGTGTTTTGACCAATGATACCACACAGACATCCTCACTTAATATTTGTTTATTATCAATATTATAAGATGTCAGCTGTACTGCTTTACCTGGAATGCAGCCATAGAAGTCCACCCTCATTGCAATGCGACCATACCACGTGACAGGAAGAACACGAACGTACTGAGCAATGATTGGTGGGTTAAGCACGTGACTTACCACGGTACTTTGATCAGAGTTGCCATTGAACACCTGTTGGGTAATAAATGAAATATTAATATAAATAGATTTAGCCAAGCCTAAAAGCGCAGCTCCCCGGTTGTTTACTTTGTCCTTTTTGTAAATCCTAATTTACTGATCGTTAACAGACAAGAATATAGCAATTGAGCCCGCGATCCAATGCCTACCATTACATGGACAGTGATAAACTTCAAGAAACATTATATATCTGAGCCCGCGATATGGACATGTGATACTGGTCAGCGGATACTTTGTCTTGACAGCTGTCAATTGACCAGAATATGAATATCCAATATTAAAGATGTAAGCTCTCGTTAACCTTACCAACCTTTTTCTGGAGTATGGCCGCCATGTTGTGGCGACATCGCTAGGCGCACGCGCCTGAAAACCATGCCGCTAGCCATGATGACCATGAAAAACCAAAAGCATGGTTCTGTTAATTTTCTACGGGTATGGGGCTCTGCTCTGCGGCCCTTCGGGCCGCTGGGAGCTCCGCTAAAAATGTTCGAGGATTTCGCGCGCTTCATGATTGGTTCATTTGAGTCACTGCACAAACGTGTTTGGAAGAGCAATGGGTTTTATAGTGTATTTATAAAATACTACTCACCGTCGCGTCTTTATTTGTTTGATACTGTTCAAACACTAAGCCGTCAGAGCTGTAGTTCAGCGTGTAGCTTTTCACCCAATAATTAACATTATGTCTGCCTTGTGTCGCCACACGTCTAATCTCAACTCGTTGACCAAATTTTACTTGTAGCCACTGTTTCTGATCATTAAGCTTTGAAAGCCAACCTCCATAGCTGGAAGAAGTATAGTGCAAGAACAATCTGCAAGAGATGTTCACAAGAACGGCAAGGTATAGCAAAGCAATTTTGCAAAGACTGATTAAAACAAATTTATTTCATATTACGTCACCGGTACTAATCAGTTCAGCCACAAATCGTACAGAAATTAAATAATGACTCCACTATGAACAAGCTGGTGGCAAGCACTGGAAAAGTAGACTAAAATTGGTGTTCGTATCTGCACTGATTTCTGGTATCATGATTCGTTTGACCACGTGCATTCTAACCGCCTGATGTTCATCATGTTTACAATGATCTGAATACAAATTCAGTGGGTGGTAGGGCTGTGTACGATCACGCAGCACTGGCATTTTTACTGATGTTTGAGGTCAGCAATTGATCGAGGTGTCAGCATTACGTTCAATTTTTTTTGAAAACTTCTATTAGTGGAATTAATTGTGGCAAGATTCGTGGAACCTTTCTCAGTGGCTATAAAAAGCTAAAAACAGTATTCAATCCAGGATGTAGTGATATATTTATGAGTGCTTATAAAAAGATGTATTGCGATGAAAAAAGTAACACAAACCAAGTTTACTTAGACAGAAGAACCTTTAATTCTAAATTCTACTGACAAAATCTATTAGATTATTCCTCAATAGGTTGACTTAGTGACGTCATTATGGTTTTGGTACGTTTTAGCTGCTTATTTTCAATAGAACGTTCAAGAGAAAATCACTTTCAAGAAGTCATATTATATAATTGTTATGTAGCACGCTACGTTCCAAACCTGGAAAACTTTGGCAAAGAATAAATGTTATAAAATGATGAGGCCGTGATGTCAGAGTCTGGTATCTTTCCAGTTTCCATTCCAAGACTTTCCATGCAAACGGGGCCTGGGACCGGAGTGAAACCTGTTCGCAGTCACAAGATAAAAATTATAGAGTAGAATTATAAAACAAAATGTATTTTTAAATACAACGTATGAGGTGGGTGTGTTGGTAAGTCGGTTGGTTGATTGGTTGGTTGCTAGGTTGGTTGCTAGGTTGGTTTCTGTAGGTTGGATGGTTGGTTGGTTGGTTGGTCGGTTTATTATTATAAAACAAAATTTATTTTTAAATACAATGTTTGAGGTGGGTGTGTTGGTATCTCGGTTGGTTGGTTGGTTGGTTGGTTGGTTGGTTGCTAGGTTGGTTACCAGGTTGGTTTCTGTAGGTTGGTTGTCAGGTTGGTTGGTTGGTTGCTGTAGGTTGGTTGGTTGCTTGGTTGGTTGCTAGGTTGGTTGGTTGGTTGGTTGGTTGGTTAAATAGATGGATGGACGAATGCATGGACGAACGGGTGAATAGATTGCTTTTTCGATTCAGCAACTAGACCAACTAGGCTGAGGCCTGCGTAAGCTTCAAACAAACAATCGTAATAAATCAAAATATTTAAGCAATAAACCGTACTTCTAGGGTTTTACTGGCGTAATAAAGCCATGCGAGATGTCGGGAAAACACGAGAAAAGCTAGTAGATCACGAGCCGTTAGGCGAGTGATTTACAAACTTTTCTAGCAAATCGTACAATTTTGCTTTTTAAAAACTGAAGAAATAAAGAAATATGTCAAAATGACAATTTTTGACCAGATCTGCATGTAATTTTGACGTTGCCATTGCGATGTCAAAAATCGTTGACATATATTTGACATTACAAAATTTCCACAAGGTGTGAATGAAAGTTTCAAAATCCTAGAATAAATCGCCTTATCAAAATTACGAAAAAACCTCAAAGCGGTAGGGGTGGTACGACCGAGGGTTGCAAACGGTTCAACGAACTGTACACGTTTTTGAAGAGAGAGGATGAAGAAACAGATTTGTATTGCTTAAACGCTGGCTTACCTTCCTTGCAGCCGTAAAGCTCAAGTCTCATGCAGATGCGCGTATTCTTTGTAAGAGGAAAAATTCTTACAAAGCGAGCGTAGATAGCTGATGTAAAGGTGTTGGAAACTGGCGTGTTTTTGTCAGTATTCCCCACAAATTCCTACAGGTTATAAATATTAAAAAGTATAATTTACGGATTTTTGAATAAATACTCTTTATTTTATTTTTCGGCCGGTCGGTTCGACCATAGGGAAGTCGGTGCCCTTGCTCTCGAATACGGTCTGTTGCCTTCAGAGTTGAACTCACTACTGTATAGCGAATAGCTATTCTGTACGTGTTTAATATAACTTCTTTTTTGCATTGTTAGGGGATTAGATTTAGATAGTATATAGGCATTCCTATATTAAGTGTCACCTTCTCTAAACAAATTTTGATATGATCATGATTTGATTTGATTTAATGGATAAGCCCTTTAGAGCTAGCTATTTATAATTGCGTTCGTCTAAAGTTAAGTTGTTAAGTTTTTATTACTTGCTAAAGCAGATAAATTAAATAACAGAAATCGCTTAACAAAAAAGATATTTCATTTGAATACAATGCATTTGAAAACAATGTGATGTAAAGGAAGTGTGTGGCAATCCAGTAGGGTGAACATATGATTTTTATGGGTAAAACAATCAAACCTTTAACTTATTTCCAAGTGGCAATACCTGATCAATTGGCTCACAGAAACCATCCAGTTTTTGACCATAACAGATCTTGTACGTCTTCACCCAGTAACCATAATCTTGTCTTCCTTGCGTGGCAATTCTTGTAACCTTGGTAATTCTTCTTAAGTTAATCTAGAAGTACAATGGTGAGTGATTAATTCGCAGCATCGTAGCATTACCGTTACATATGAGGGTGATCTAGAATATGCCAAACGCAACTAAAATTTCTCGTCTTAGTCGTCTTCGTCTTCGTCGTCGTCCTTGTCTTCGTCTCCGCCATCTTCTTCGTTTTCGTCTTCGTCTTCGTCTCCGAACACGACTTCGTCATCGTCATTGTCTTTGTCATCGTCATCGTCATCGTCTCCGTCACCGTCACCGTCACCGTCACCGTCATCGTCTTTGTCTCCGATTTTTATCTTCGTCTTTGTATTCGTCTCCGTCTCCATATCAGTCATCTTCCTCGTATTCGTCATCGTCATCGTCATCGTCATCGTCTTAGTCTACGTCTTTGTCTTTGTCATCGTCAACGTCAACGTCTTCTTCATCGTCATCGCCCCCCTCAACGTCACCGCCAACGTCATCTTCTTCGTTTTCGTTTTCATCTTCGTCATCGTCATCTTTTTCGTCTTCGTCTTCTTCTTCGTCTTCGTCATCGTCAACGTCGTCTTCTTCGTCTTCGTCTTCGTCTTCGTCTTCGTCTTCGTCTTCGTCTTCGTCTTCGTCTTCGTTATCGTCTTCGTCTTCGTCTTCGTTATCGTCTTCGTCTTCGTCTTCGTCTTCGTCATTGTCTTCGTATTCGTCATCGTCTTCATCTTCGTCCTCATCTTCGTCCTCGTTTTTGTCGTCATACTGGTCGCCTTTGTTGTCATCGTTATAAGTCAAGGTTTCGGTAGCAGTTGTTTATAAAAAGAGCCAGTCGTTGAAAAAGTTGGTATAATTGTAAATAATACATTCAATAGAGGATTGTAAATAATACATTCAATAGAGTTGAGATCGATTCTTTAGTAAGTAGATTGTTAGCCGAATATGCTAAGCAATGTTTGATTTATTCTTGTTATCACCATTTCTCGCCGCTCGTTTGGACGTGTAAAAATCGGTCTAATGTTTAAATTAAAGCAGCCATTCTTATGTAGCTGATAATCGGAAGATTTGATCATATACCGGCACTGCTCCTTTTTGCTCGTTGTCGGTAAACCGGTTAGTCGCTGTCTTTTCCGTTCGTCACTAAATGTCAGGGCTGTCAAATCAACGCCATAATGTTAAGCACTGTACACGGCACTGTTGCAACACTTGGATATCACCTTTCCGCTCGTTTAGTTTTATTTAGTGGTTCGGTCAGTGTTTCTGCTGATAAAAGTCCTGGTTGTAGTTGATTTAGCGCGATTGAGGTATTTTATATTCGTCGCCTTTGTGTTGCCATCCCCTTTATACGTCTTTGTACAGTAGGCAATGTTTGGTCAACGCTAACCGTTATCAAAGCGATACAATTTATTTGATCAGTTCAGTGCAAGGGAGGTTCCCAATGTCTTACAACAATAAATAACAATACTTAAGGTGGCTCTCAATAGTTTAGTCAGAACTAAATATGCCCGTCTTTGGTATTCTATCACAGCTATATCAATAACGTTAAGGAAAATCTTTTTACACAAACAATTGAGGTCATGGTGACGTCAATATCTGTTTCCATGGCAACGCCATATGAGGTTAAAGATACCCTATTTTGAACCTTTCGAGGCTGAAAACTCAAAAACTACTCGGTGAAAGTTTTTCGTTTTCACATATTTTTATCCAACTGACAAAATAAACATTTTTGCCAAATTTTAAAGAAATCTGTCAAAGGGATTCGGAGCTACGTTATTTTTGCAAAAATTTAAGGTGGCTTTGAAAATTTCTGACAGAATTTTTTAAAAAGTTGTCAGATCGTTTCTTTTGTTCTTTAAACAAAATTATTTGAAAAACAAAAACTTTTACAGTCTAGTTTTAGAGTAATTGCCCTTAAACGGTCAAAAATATGGTATCTTTGACCACTTTTGTAGTTGCCATGGCAACGAATTTTGACGTCACAGTGACTACAAATTGTTTATTAGTAAAACCTTTACAAGGATGTTCTGAAAGTTAAACCTCAACATTACAGGTGTAGCAGCAATAGAATGCCAAAGACGGGAATATCTAAACTATTACGAGCCACCTTTTAAACATTTATACCTGTATCCATTCTCCTGGTATGTTAAGTTTTGGACACCAGGCTCCTTGGTAACCACCGGTCTCTACAGTATTCAGTCTGACGCGGTTTGCACCATGATATATGTTGTACTCAGAAGAAGCTGTTATGTCTGAGTCTGGAATGGATTTATCTTCTACACCCAGAGGTGAATTGCATTGTCCTTGAAAGAGAACGACACGGCAAACAAGCCGTTAAATAGAAATGTTTTTCTCTTATATTTGAACATAGTAGAGCTGACTTAAAATATATATAAGACTTTAAAACTTCCACCTCCAGTAAATTTCGTGAAACGACAACGATTGGTCGAGCCTACTCAATTGAATGAAAAGACCCAGTCTAGAATGACGTTCCGCGAATAGAGAAGCTGTTACACTTTGACTTTTTCGTAACTTCCTGCGAATTACTTTCACGTAAACTTTGCGGAGTGTCTCTCACTGCTTTGCCAAAGCGAATTATTTACAAAGTAAAGAGTTGAAGAATGCCAAGAATTAATGCACAGCGATTTAGTTTACTCTGTTGTCTTTCATTTTCACAAGTCGGTTTTAATTTGGTCATGGCTTATTTTACCAGTTTCACGCCAAATACCTTAAACCTCGAAAGAACGTATATACTGCCTATCAGTACGATTGACTTTCGCAATGTCAAAACTTCCAGAAATTGAAACTTGCCTTTTTTCCAAGGTTAAAATTGATTTTATAATCGACGTTTCAGCAAGTACAGCAGGCCTTCTTTAGGGAGATAAAGAAACTAAAAGTCAATATCGCGTACTGATGTTTTTTCTTCAGAAAAATCCCGAGAAACAAAGAGCAACTTTAAATTTTAAAGATGAGAGAGGTAAAAGAGACAACTATTTCCCCGAAAATATTTAATTTTTAAAGACATTCGTAATTTCGAAATAATTAACAATTATTCAATGAGCCCGCTTTGGATACGAGGGGGTAATAGCAACGAGGAAAGCGCCGAGTTAACTTTAACCACTCGTATCCAACAACGGCGAATGGAATAATTGTTTTATTAATGTATTACGGAAGGAAAATTGGCGTTTTCGTTCCAAGTGAAATTGTGTGAAAACAATCAATGGTAACCCTAATAGAGTATATATTTTCTGAAAGCTTTTTGAATAAAGATTGTAATTTTGGATTTTGTTTTGATCAAATAGTCCATAATAAGCAACGTCAGCATTTTGTTTGCAATAATGATGTTGCGCAACATAAGGTTTATTTGAAAACACATTTACGTCAGAGCCCAAAATATTATGTGGAATTTGTTTTACATATATTGGTCTAAAAAAACGTTGTCTCAGATTTTTCTTTTCTTGCTCCATTATTTTTTTACGAATTTTTAATCCTAAAAAAAGCCCTTAAAACGTTCAGTCGCTCTTGTTGTACATTTTAAGTGTTTTTAATTAAACGTTTCGGGTCAATCCTTTTGTTGTGCGTAGTTCAGTCAACTATGGCATTTTATTTGGTATTCAGTTGTGTGGTTTTAGGAAAGGCACTGCCGATTATTTCTTGTATATAAGACTTGCCAAATTTGCTATTTTCAGCCATTTTTCTGATGGAACTTTCGCTCTCCCGTAGGAAAATGTTAAGCTGAGCGGCACTGACCGCACTCGTTTTCCATATAAGGTCAAACGTACGTATAATGGCTGGTATCGGTGATCCAGTGAACCAATGAAGGCCCGTTTACACTGGCGATTTTTGTCGCGCAACTCAATGCAATTTTTGTCGCGCCGAAGTTTCATCAAGTTTCGAACAGAAACTCCTGCGACTCGCGGCGATTTTATTGCCGCTAGTTTTCAAGCGTGCAAACTAGTGGCGATTTTATGGTGATTTTATTGCCACGATATCGTGCCGAAGTTGCATGAAGTCGCCGCGATATCGCGGCGGCGACGTGATGCAACTTCGGCGCGACAAAAATTGCATTGAGTTGCGCGACAAAAATCGCCTGTGTAAAAGGGCCTTGAGAAAGCTAGAAATGCGTTATCCGAGGTTGAGAATTTAATAATTTCGTATTAATATCGCTTGTTGGAAAACTTAATTCATGCTTGAGGCCGGCTTATACTTTCTGACTCATACCAAATTTGTTACATAAGTGTTCAGATAAAAAGTAGGCCAATTTGCAAAAAAAAAAAAAAAAAAAAAATTGCATTGGAATGGATTTTATAACTCGGGCCGATTTTTGTCCTCACGATATTGAGCCAGCAAATCAAATCGTGTGAGATGAACCAAAACTAAAAAGTGACTTAGGCTACCAAATAATCAGAGAGAAATTTTTAAATTAGGAGATTTACATATATTCGTGAGGATGGCCGATATTTGAATCCTTCTTAAAATGTCAAAACAATACAAAGTGGACAGGTGTAGATAACAAAGCAAATCATCAACTGGGGATATATTCAATTTTGTCTTCAACAAACTTCCCAAAATTAAAAAAGTGTTCATACATCGGTTTTTTTTCGGCAATGCCCACAAATTTTTGAGAACTGACTTTCCGTCTGCCCTTTTAAGAGACAAAACATTAGACACAGTATAGCGTGGTATAGCGTGTTTTGAAAGTGGAGATAAAACAAGTATGATACAAAAAGTATTATATATCCAGTCGTTTATTTTCTAAATAAAATAATTAAATTTGAGGGCGTTAGAAAGTTGCTCTAAAAAGAAAATTCCTTGTTTTTAGTATTTAAGGGATAAAACTCCTCGATACAAAGGCTCGGTGGTTAATGTTATCTTTATCTTTCTAATTTACAAAGTTATCTCACTTTATGCAGCTTTGATATCTTTCTTTCAAACTATCCACTGATTTTTAATCTTGCGCTAGTCGGCAATCGGCTTACTCGCTTTACAAAATTTTGTCCTATTCCTGGCTGGTAATAATTTTATTTCCAAAAAAGACTTCAAGCTTACCTCTAGCTCTCCAAACACCGAAATGTTTCTAAAAAGAGGTGAAGATAAAAGACAAAAAAGTGTTATTCAAACCGAGTCGAGAAAAAAAATTAAGCTTCAGCAAATTGCAGTTGAGAAAAAGGAATGCAAACCTTTTGAAGCAGAAACGGCAGGAAAATGTAAATTAATTGGTTCAGTTCCATTCTCACAGCTTACTAACTTACGGTACGTCAGAAACTTGAAAAAGCTACATCCTTGAAAGTGGTTTCGTGTCAACTGACTTCAGGACCTAATGAATAATAGAGTAGGCGTTTTGAATAGCTGCTTAGCATAAAAAAGACACCGTTTGACCAAACTGCAAATTGAAAATTACCGTTGTTTATTTTAGTTAGAATAGCAATGCTAATTAATCTTAATGCCTTGCAATTTATGACAACACGAAAATCTTTTGTCAAAAGGACAAAGTGCAGGAGTGCCTTCACTGCGCTAATGTCATGAAAAGGCATAATCGCTTTTAACTCATGAGCTTAAAACTGAAAATTAGGTAACCTTGCGAAATGAAACAAGCCAGGATAAGTTCGCTTTTTAAATTAATCATACTTATCATCCCTTAACGTGTTTCTTTCGAAGTTCGTAGTGAGAAACGTCATAAAACTGTTATCAATAATTCAGGTGTTTACGAAGTGAAAGCTTTGTTAAAGTTGAAAAACCATTTTTACCTTACACCTTAACAAAACGTGGTTCTGTTTAACGTGACAGTGTAATAATGTAGTAAGTATGGCTATATTTTGCGAGGCATAATTTTTCTGCGTGTAACATTTGCGTCACGATTGATAGTGACAAAAATCAAGAAGTACAAAAATTCCCACTAAACAAGCAGTGCAACGCACCTACGCTAAAATCTATGAGGAAAATAAAATAATAAAAATAAAAATGAAATAACTTTTCAAGAGGAAGCTCCCGTCACATGACGTGGTTTTCAGGGATGTCCTCAAATAAAGCTAATTACAAGGTTAAAAATCAAGTTAAAAAGGTAAAAATGTAAAATTACAAGTATAATGTTCTAAAAATAAGAATAACGTTCTAAACATTTGTTCAATAAAAAGTGCTATCTGTTTTGAATAAATTGCAAGGAAACTACATTTATTTCAGGCGTAAGGAAAGCCATGTAGACTGTCTTAAAAGACACATTAAACAAAATTTGAAAGACTTGCATAAACATTTAGAATTGCCAAAAAAGAAAGAAAATACTTTTCGTCTCCAAAGACGATGCTCTTGGATCTTTTCATGTTGTCGAAGCCATTGAGAAATCGTTTCAAATCGGAAAACCAATTACGTTAAAAAATGAAATGACTAAATGGCCATTTTATTAACTGTATCTATCTTTGTGCCACATGCATCAACTGAAGGCTTTTTTGTAACTTAACCGTATTGCAAGGGATGGCAAATAAATTGGGATTTCAAAGCAGCTGTTTACCATTTATACAGCTAATTATAATTAACATTTCATATAACGCGCGCTCTGATTGGCTGAAACAGTGTACTTTATCAGAATCCAGATGTACGGAGGAAATTACACGCTATCGACCCAATATGACCGACCACTATTCCCGAAAGTCTCTCTCGGGTTTTCTTTTGACCTTGACATCTTCTTTGACCTGAAAAACGAGCATGAAAACGAGCTTTTAGCGTCAGTTAATTTTAAACGTCCTGTTCCTAACAGCACAAATTGCACGGCGATAGAAAGTAAAATTACGGAAAGTTACGGAAAAAAACACCGAGCCGGAAAGTAAGCTTAACAACAACAAACAACCAACCAAAGATTTGTAAACAACTCAAGGCCGAAATTGAAGACATTATAACGAAAGCAGAAACGAAAAACACGCAAGATAGTACAAAATGGGCTATCTGAGTTTTGAATATGAGTTTTACATTATTTAAAGTACGGAATTTTATACAAAACACGCACAGCTACATTTTCGTGCAACAAACAAACAGCAATTCAAAAAACAGAAAACTAAATTAGCTAGCGAATACACACACAACGCAGACTTATCACAGACTGAATAATTTTTTCTGGCGTTTTCAAAACAGCTTGGTGCCGTGAAAGAAAAATTGCCAAAATCCTTCACAAATTGACCAACAAAGAAGCTAGACAACAACCTCGGTAAATTCTACGCCGAAGCTCGAACAAAAGACGGTGAACTTTACTCGAGATCATCGCTTTTTGGATTTCGCAACGCTATCGAGAGACACCTAAACAATTCACCCCTAAACCGAGGAATTTTTATTGCAAAAGGGGTTGAATTTTAAGCTTCAAACAAGCTGCTGCAAAGTTTCAAAAAAATGAGCAAGCACGGAAACAAAGAAAACATCGAACACAAGTTTACCTGTCATCCAGAAGCAAACGTCCAGAAATTAAAAACCTCCAATGCAATTTAGGAAGACAATCCTGTTCCTATATCCTTAACAATGCAATGAATGGAAGGCCACAGCAATCACAGCAGCCGACTCTAATTTTTCCCTTGAATCCGATGGTTGTAAATGATTTGCGAAACACGCCGCGCACGGCTGCATTTTGTGAAGTACCAGCCACAAGTTTTGAGCAGTTTGTTTTTCTAGTTGTCAAGTTAACAAAATGATTCAAAATGATAATTCATGGGCCAGAATTTAGCCGGTTTTCATTGAACAGTCTACTTTTCTATCCTTTGTTGTACTAAAAGTCCTAAGAACTTCAAGGACTCGTGTTAAAATTCGGCTTCCACTTGACGTTTTCAACTTGTGGATTTCTGAACTTTGATGGTTTCAAACTTGATGGTTTGGCAGCAGTTGACAGCTGTTGTCTTATTCAACCAATCAAATTATTTTAACCATTCTAACAAGTTTTGTGATTGGCTAATTGTTGCGTACTTTATCAGAGTACAGATGTACGCTGACGCCACTTCTATTCGCTTGAAAAAAGTTTGTTTTGAAAATAATTGCGCGAATTCGTGGGGAAATTAATGAATTTCTTAATTATAAAACAAATAAAGAAGCCTCGACTGTGCTCTGTTCTGTTGTAAAGCACTTAGGAAGCGACTAGAGCACTCAAGAAGTAGGGAGATACACTCGCCTTCGGCTCGCGTTTTACCCTACACTTCTTTCGTGCTCTAGCCTCTTCCTGCGTGCTTTACAACAGAACAGAGCACAGTCGAGGCTTCTTTATTTGTTAAGTATACTGCGATTTATACCATGCCATAGAAAATACAGCCAATCAGAATACAGGAAAGCCGTTATTTATTCGACGGTATTCAACCCAACCTTCCCATAGTGCGCTGCGACTGTATTCTCGACGAAATTTAGTAAGCGTATTTTCTATGGTATGGTATAAAATAATTACACAACACTTTACCAAAATTACAGTCAGGAGTTGACATTAATACTCTTTATAAATTCTGACGCTGACTTATTTGAGCGTAAACAACGCTCATAATGTACTCAAGACGTTTCGACCGAGAATCTTCGGTCTTCTTCGGTTGTTATCATGGCATAAAAAACGGCTTTTTAACGGTTTCACATTTGTACGCGTGCGCGAGTGACTAATACAAATACACGCAAACGCTGCGCGAGACTATGAACATTATGTAAGTGACTTATATACATCAGGGATGTCTATGTGTTCATTTTCCGCATTCTGGTCCCTCTGCGAATGCCACGCTTCTAGGAAAAGCCTCTTGTGGTAATCGCCTGCCTTGTCCACCACCGCAGCATGATTGAAATCCATATCATGGCCAAACGTGTTCGCGTGTTGCGCGATCTTAGAGTTTTTGTCGCAAACACGGACTGCTCTTTGATGTTCTTTAATTCGAGTAGCTAACGCTCTGTCCGTTTGTCCATAATAGGTAAAATTGCAGTCAAGGCAGTTAACTCTGTAAACTACACATCTAGACTGGAATGCTGTGAGTTTGTCTTTCGGTCTGGGGAAGCGTGTGCGTAACGTGTTAAGTGGTTTAAAGCCAACTTTGACCCCGTTGTTGCGTACAACTTTTGAGATTCTTTCAGTTACGCCTTTCACGTAGGGTAGAACAACAAACGATGTTGCGGCATCATTTGGAGTGTCGCTGCTGTCTGAGACACGACGATTAGCTTTGCGATGAGAATCACAACTCTTGATAAACCGCATTGGATAGTTATTGTTCATCAAGACTTTAACCACATGCTCCTTTTCTTTGCGTTTCCCTGCGCTTGTTGATGGGATATTTTCCGCTCTCTCAAGGAGTGTATTCACCACTGATCTCTTGTGTTGAGTTGGGTGATGCGAGTTGAAATCTAGATATTTGTCAGTGTGCGTTGGCTTTCGGTAGACGTTAACCTGTATGCGCCCGTTCACTCTAGTTGTTGCGGTGTCTAAAAATGAAAGGCCGTCGTCACCTTCGACCTCGCTAGTGAATTGTATGTGCGGGTTAACAGAGTTAAGGTGGTCATGAAACTCTTGCACATACTCCTTTTTTAGGCATACGTGGCTGTCATCGACATACCTGTACCACCATCGTGGAGGATGCGGGGCTGTTGAAATCGCTCGGTCTTCTACAAACTCCATCACTAGATTGGCTATGGTTGCACTAACAGGCGAACCCATAGCGCAGCCAAATGTTTGGTGATAATGTTCTTGCTCATAGGTGAAAAAACTGTTCCTCAAAACGAACTCTAGCAACCTCATGATATTGCTCACGGAAATGTTCGTGCGTTCCGTTAGAGTTATATCACGCTCCAATCTATCGCGAGTAACTTGTAGGGCCAACTCTACTGGGATTGAGGTAAACAGAGAAACAACATCGAAAGATACCATGACATCATCCTCTGTAATCACTTGGTTTTTTATCTTCTGGGCAAACGCGGTGCTATTTCTCACTGAGTATCTCTCCTCCAGCAGAGGGGATAAGATAGAAACCAAATGCTTTGACAAATTGTATGTTGGTGCATTAATACAGCTGGTGATTGGACGAAGAGGTATGTTGGCCTTGTGGATCTTAGGAAGGCCATAGAAGGTTGCAGGGGTTGCATCAGTGCTGTGAAGGTGGTGATATAATTTGGGTTCCATTTGAGTTTTATCACGGTCCTGAATGCAAGGACTGGACTTTATTCCTGATAACAGATGATTAAGGTCCTTTTCGACTCGTGACGTGGGGTTCCTGCGTTTGTCGGTAATCTTCTCGTACGTGTTGGTATCATTTAACAAAGTGGCGATCTTTTCTTTGTAATCTACCGTGTTCATAACAACAACGGATCTGCCTTTATCTGCTGGAACGATGGTAACAGAAGGATCCTGTTTTAGGTTCCTTACTGCAGCAAGTTGTTGCTTCGAGATGTTAGAAACTGCCTCAGGTTTACTGTTTTTTAAGATGTTGACCACAGATGCACGTATAGTCGCTTTAGAGCTTTGGGGAAGGTTATAAATTCCCGTTTCAATGTTTGCTATGAAGTTGGACGTTGGGACAGATCTTGGAGTTGTAGCGAAATTTAGTCCGTTTTGAAGGGTTTTGAAGTGCTCTGGTTTCGTGGGTACTGAGTTGACGGTCAGACAAGTTTATCACCCAACGATCCTTGTCAACGTAGTCATCGCGTGTTTCGAAAGCTCCTATGTCCGTTAGTTTCTGGCAATGTCTAGCCTTAATTCTAGCTCTAAACGTACTAAAGTTATGGTCAATCACCTTAAGCAGTGAGTCAGAATAATCTTGCGAAATTATAGAAGATAACTTACGTTTGCAGTCGGCACACTGTTCGTCGAGAAGTTTAATTCTGTGGTGTGCTTTTTGAATACGCAGTCTCAAATAGTTCCAACCAGCCTTTCTTGCGATTTTGAAACCTTCCCTGCACTTGATCGGGGGGTTGAACTTGAGGCTCTTTGGAAGGATTCCCGCTCCTTTTAGCGTGTGATTAAATGTTAAATGTTCTTTGTGTTTGACGATGTTCAAAGATTTCCGTTCCAAGTCTCTTGCGATCTTTGTAACATGTGAACCATGTCGTGAAGTAATTAAACGAAAAATACCAAAATTACAGTCAGGAGTTGACATTAATACTCTTTATAAATTCTGACGCTGACTTATTTGAGCGTAAACAACGCTCATAATGTACTCAAGACGTTTCGACCGAGAATCTTCGGTCTTCTTCGGTTGTTATCATGGCATAAAAAACGGCTTTTTAACGGTTTCACATTTGTACGCGTGCGCGAGTGACTAATACAAATACACGCAAACGCTGCGCGAGACTATGAACATTATGTAAGTGACTTATATACATCAGGGATGTCTATGTGTTCATTTCCCGCATTCTGGTCCCTCTGCGAATGCCACGCTTCTAGGAAAAGCCTCTTGTGGTAATCGCCTGCCTTGTCCACCACCGCTGCATGATTGAAATCCATATCATGGCCAAACGTGTTCGCGTGTTGCGCGATCTTAGAGTTTTTGTCGCAAACACGGACTGCTCTTTGATGTTCTTTAATTCGAGTAGCTAACGCTCTGTCCGTTTGTCCATAATAGGTAAAATTGCAGTCAAGGCAGTTAACTCTGTAAACTACACATCTAGACTGGAATGCTGTGAGTTTGTCTTTCGGTCTGGGGAAGCGTGTGCGTAACGTGTTAAGTGGTTTAAAGCCAACTTTGACCCCGTTGTTGCGTACAACTTTTGAGATTCTTTCAGTTACGCCTTTCACGTAGGGTAGAACAACAAACGATGTTGCGGCATCATTTGGAGTGTCGCTGCTGTCTGAGACACGACGATTAGCTTTGCGATGAGAATCACAACTCTTGATAAACCGCATTGGATAGTTATTGTTCATCAAGACTTTAACCACATGCTCCTTTTCTTTGCGTTTCCCTGCGCTTGTTGATGGGATATTTTCCGCTCTCTCAAGGAGTGTATTCACCACTGATCTCTTGTGTTGAGTTGGGCGATGCGAGTTGAAATCTAGATATTTGTCAGTGTGCGTTGGCTTTCGGTAGACGTTAACCTGTATGCGCCCGTTCACTCTAGTTGTTGCGGTGTCTAAAAATGAAAGGCCGTCGTCACCTTCGACCTCGCTAGTGAATTGTATGTGCGGGTTAACAGAGTTAAGGTGGTCATGAAACTCTTGCACATACTCCTTTTTTAGGCATACGTGGCTGTCATCGACATACCTGTACCACCATCGTGGAGGATGCGGGGCTGTTGAAATCGCTCGGTCTTCTACAAACTCCATCACTAGATTGGCTATGGTTGCACTAACAGGCGAACCCATAGCGCAGCCAAATGTTTGGTGATAATGTTCTTGCTCATAGGTGAAAAAACTGTTCCTCAAAACGAACTCTAGCAACCTCATGATATTGCTCACGGAAATGTTCGTGCGTTCCGTTAGAGTTATATCACGCTCCAATCTATCGCGAGTAACTTGTAGGGCCAACTCTACTGGGATTGAGGTAAACAGAGAAACAACATCGAAAGATACCATGACATCAGCCTCTGTAATCACTTGGTTTTTTATCTTCTGGGCAAACGCGGTGCTATTTCTCACTGAGTATCTCTCCTCCAGCAGAGGGGATAAGATAGAAACCAAATGCTTTGACAAATTGTATGTTGGTGCATTAATACAGCTGGTGATTGGACGAAGAGGTATGTGGGCCTTGTGGATCTTAGGAAGGCCATAGAAGGTTGCAGGGGTTGCATCAGTGCTGTGAAGGTGGTGATATAATTTGGGTTCCATTTGAGTTTTATCACGGTCCTGAATGCAAGGACTGGACTTGGTGATTAATCATCTGTTATCAGGAATAAAGTCCAGTCCTTGCACTCAGTGAGAAATAGCACCGCGTTTGCCCAGAAGATAAAAAACCAAGTGATTACAGAGGATGATGTCATGGTATCTTTCAATGTTGTTTCTCTGTTTACCTCAATCCCAGTAGAGTTGGCCCTACAAGTTACTCGCGATAGATTGGAGCGTGATATAACTCTAACGGAACGCACGAACATTTCCGTGAGCAATTGCAATATCATGAGGTTGCTAGAGTTCGTTTTGAGGAACAGTTTTTTCACCTATGAGCAAGAACATTATCACCAAACATTTGGCTGCGCTATGGGTTCGCCTGTTAGTGCAACCATAGCCAATCTAGTGATGGAGTTTGTAGAAGACCGAGCGATTTCAACAGCCCCGCATCCTCCACGATGGTGGTACAGGTATGTCGATGACAGCCACGTATGCCTAAAAAAGGAGTATGTGCAAGAGTTTCATGACCACCTTAACTCTGTTAACCCGCACATACAATTCACTAGCGAGGTCGAAGGTGACGACGGCCTTTCATTTTTAGACACCGCAACAACTAGAGTGAACGGGCGCATACAGGTTAACGTCTACCGAAAGCCAACGCACACTGACAAATATCTAGATTTCAACTCGCATCACCCAACTCAACACAAGAGATCAGTGGTGAATACACTCCTTGAGAGAGCGGAAAATATCCCATCAACAAGCGCAGGGAAACGCAAAGAAAAGGAGCATGTGGTTAAAGTCTTGATGAACAATAACTATCCAATGCGGTTTATCAAGAGTTGTGATTCTCATCGCAAAGCTAATCGTCGTGTCTCAGACAGCAGCGACACTCCAAATGATGCCGCAACATCGTTTGTTGTTCTACCCTACGTGAAAGGCGTAACTGAAAGAATCTCAAAAGTTGTACGCAACAACGGGGTCAAAGTTGGCTTTAAACCACTTAACACGTTACGCACACGCTTCCCCAGACCGAAAGACAAACTCACAGCATTCCAGTCTAGATGTGTAGTTTACAGAGTTAACTGCCTTGACTGCAATTTTACCTATTATGGACAAACGGACAGAGCGTTAGCTACTCGAAGTAAAGAACATCAAAGAGCAGTCCGTGTTTGCGACAAAAACTCTAAGATCGCGCAACACGCGAACACGTTTGGCCATGATATGGATTTCAATCATGCAGCGGTGGTGGACAAGGCAGGCGATTACCACAAGAGGCTTTTCCTAGAAGCGTGGCATTCGCAGAGGGACCAGAATGCGGAAAATGAACACATAGACATCCCTGATGTATATAAGTCACTTACATAATGTTCATAGTCTCGCGCAGCGTTTGCGTGTATTTGTATTAGTCACTCGCGCACGCGTACAAATGTGAAACCGTTAAAAAGCCGTTTTTTATGCCATGATAACAACCGAAGAAGACCGAAGATTCTCGGTCGAAACGTCTTGAGTACATTATGAGCGTTGTTTACGCTCAAATAAGTCAGCGTCAGAATTTATAAAGAGTATTAATACACAACACTTTGTTGTGATATACTATGGAATATCCCACTTGTCACTTGTATTTTCTTGGCATACACGCTCGCCTTAAGGCTCGTGTGTATACCGAGAAAATACAAGTGACTCGTGGGATATTCCATAGTATACCACTCGAAAGAGTTGCATAACTAGTATGTACCCCCCATATGAAATGGACTGGGATGTTTGTAGTCTCGCTTAGAGGTGTTAATTACGGGGTTTGGTCTCACTTAGGGTGTTCAGGACAGAATGCTAATATTTATAGCCGACAAGTTCTCGTTAAGGGTTACACATGAAGAAATAAAAAGCGCCTTCGAACTGTGTTGGCGGTTTCCACAGATCAGGCAAAAAAAATGGTCTCTTTTAGGAGTTAAACAGCAACTTCCAGGTTGGTATCAGTTAGGAGTTTTGTTTAAGTTAACTTTTCCGACGGGCATGTCTACCATTTCATATGGCAATCACATCGTCGTGGGGGGAGGGGGGGTGATTTGCATAATACTTTCAAGTATTAACACTTAAAGGTGTTATAAACGGGATAAGTCAACGAGTCCTAACAAATTACTTGAAAGAATTTCAAAAGCTGACAAACTAGTAGTTCTTTGCACTGGAGTGAACCATTTTAGCACCATTTTCTGTTAATAAGGGACGGACCATTATTTTTTGTAGGGGGGGGGGGGATGAAAAATATTGTAAAAAATTGTTTGCACGGCCTAGAAAGACAAAATAAATTGTTTGCAAACACGATATGTATCACAAAAAATAGTTAGAATTTCGAAAAAAATGTTTGCAGAGGTGCATATACTAAAAAAAAAGTTTGCAGAGGAAAATTTTTCATCCCTCCCCCCTCCAAGAAAATAATGGTCCGTCCCTAAGAACCTCTTTTGCATAGCGAAGTGGAGGTTGGAAGTAACTAAAATTTTAAGAACATGCTATGAACATATCCAAACTGAGGGTATTTTCTCCAATCGTTTTTTTATATCGAGCTACCAAAACACTACACCCTTACACCTTTGTAATAATAATTTAGAAATGAATAACAAAATGTTGTAACTTTCGAAACTCTCGGCAAATACGCAACGACTCCTCTTGGCTACAAATTATGTACAATTTCTTTGGTTAAGAAAATAGAAAACATGTATAAAACAACTTTGAAATTTTTCCAGAACTTTTGTACATTTAAGAACGTTTTCTCAGGCTGACACCACCAAAACAGGAAAATTAAGCCTAGCGTGTAATTTCAGTTGTTTCCCGGCCTCTGCAAGCTCCCTTCCTTCTTCTCCCGCCTCATCTCTCAAACTAGACATTTTTATATAAGATATTGTACTAACTTGGTTGGGGTTTATCTCGTTTCATTGAGAAACATGATCTTAAGAGTTCTTTTTTTGTAAATTTTCCACCAAATCACCCTCTTCGACCGAGGTTAACGCCAGCTAAAAGGATGGCACTATATTAAGGAGGACACGAAAATTAAAGCACAACAAACATAAAACGCGACCAAAACCGAATAGTGCATGTACTGCAGATAGACAAAATTTGATAGACACACCTTTATTGATTGCATATTATGAAACAAGTCCGTTTCTATACAAAGGACCGGAAAACTGAAATGGCTTACAGAAACGACTATTCAGTTGAACCAGATAACCGTGATAGGAAATTGGAATGAATTCTTCGCCATAAAAAGAAAGGAGTATTTTTCCTAGAGTTATATATTTACAGCATAATCTAAACATTTAGCATTTCCCGCAATCTATATTCTCTCATGCACCTAGAACGGCTACCACAATGACTATAAAGAAAAAAAATTGATTTCTGTTACTCATTTCCTTTTGAACTGCTATTTTATAGTGAAGTTCTCGTTATTTTTCCCTAAAATAAAACCAAAAAGCCCTGCTAACAGTGCTAACCTCTTAAAGATAATACAGTCTTTGTTATCATAAGTCTATCCTTATCAAGCCTCCATTGCCTTTTGCCTGGCAGTTTTGTCTCTATGGCAAACTAATCATTTCACTTTTGGGAACGTAATAGTGGTTGTATCCCTCTATTATCTTCATTTCATCAATTTCTTGTATTCCTGTGTCGTTGTTCAACTGGCATGTCCCGGTCAGCTCTTGGTAGTTAAATGGTTTACATTGGTCATTCGCCAAATTTGTACAATATTGCATGCACTGAAGTGAACTTCCGACAGACGTCTCAGATGCTATCACGTGACCAGTAACACTGTGGTTAGCTTTCGAGGACGTGTTCATGACGTTGTTTAGTTGGTCAGCAAATTCTGATAAAGGAACACCACAAAGCCAATGTTATTTCAATATTGCGCACTTCGTTTCATAGTAAGGTATGCTCTATATGATTAGCTTTTTTACTTTCGGTTAAGTTGGGAAAAAATGTTTTTACTTGGATTGGTTGGTCAAGTGGCATCAAACTCTGTTGAGACATTTTATTACAATTTACTGATAGAACACTTTTCCAACCCTTTTCACTCAAAACTGGTCGATCAGTCTGATTAAAAACTACTTTCAACCGGGTTATTAAGCACAACCAACTAAACAACTAACCCAACACTTCTGTAGGACAATGTTTCTCGAAGCAGCTAAAAATTACCGATCAAATTAATAACTAGCCAACCTGGCCGAACGATTAACCATTAAGTAGCCGACCGACCGACAACCGGTTATTAATAGACGGCCAAACAAGTTACCATCGTTCAACCTACAAACTATCAATATGTGGAGAATAAGTAAATATTCTGTAACCACGATGATAAACTTCATATATTTTACAGTAGGTAAAAAGGTCGGATTAAAAACATTTAGTTCCCATTTTTGTGGATAATTCCGTAGCTGAAAAAGAGTTTCCGTCCAAAGGTTGAAGTTAGAAGGTATCACACTGCATCGAGAAATGAAA